>NC_134777.1:99944632-99957132 GCF_046742065.1 Oratosquilla oratoria
CCTTACAAAAAAAAAAAAAAAAAAAAACAGAATGATCTATGCTTACCAAAACGAAGAAATAATAAGATCATTACAAAAGTATTTATTTGGAATAACAAATAGGAACACTTGCTAATAGGATTCGATGACTATTACAAAAGTATATATTCGGAATAGAAAATGGGAAGACTCGATAATAGAATTCGAAGGCAAATAAACTTTAATTATTCTCAGACAAACTTTCGAGTAAAAGTGTAAATTCTCCCTGCTGCACTCAAGCGCAGTTGGCTGGAAATACATCTTACGAATTGAATAATGAAATTCCCGCTCTAGGCACCAACTTAATAAGATTAACACGTGATAAGGTATACACTCACAGGCCAATTACATGTAATAGGATTAAGTATGGGAAGCCATGTCCTTACACTTCTTTGATTAGCATAGGTACCAGAGGGCAGATTAACGAGAACGGGAAGCTGATCGCTTACACATAATTAATACGCTCCAATCAAAATATCACCGGTGGTTTATGATGGGGGGTGGAAACTATGAAAAAACGTGAATAATATTTCTCTAAATACTTAATACGAAACCATTAGGTATACATGATTTGAAGCGTATTTGTTCTATTTTTGTGTCCCATCTATTTGAAGCTGAATAAACCATTGTGAAAAATATTCAGCCATTATTACTGGAATGCGACGTCAGAGGGCGGACTCCTTCACCACGCTGCCGGCCTCTCATGAAGACCCATACCTTATGGTGACCAACTTCTTCATGACAGAGTTGCACCGTGGCCGGATTCTCATATAATCGAACTATGGTAGAGAAAGCAAGAGGAACGGTGGAGGGAGTAGTTCGAGAGGAACAGCTTGGATGCGTGGATCAAATATTTAACATGGATAAAAACCGGACAAGTGAGGTTCATATATCTGAGAATAAGTTAAGGAGTGGAATAAGGTACAAGTCACTGGTTCAAATCCCTACAGTAGTAATTTCTTCAATCTGTTTGAAACGAGTATAGAGATGAAAATACACGCACACACACACACATACATACACACATAAACACACACACACATATATATATATATATATATATTCGAACTCTCGCCTGAGCAGCTTGCTTATTACGAGGCAAAGGCCGTACCATTGCCCTGCGACGAAACTACAAAATGGAACGACTTAGGTCACGGCCAGGTCATTTCACCGAGGGCACTCGCGCAAGCACAGTATGTACTGCATTGCATCAAATATTTTGTGCAGGCTAGTCTTCCGACATATGGAATTAATAAACTATCCTAATGGAATTGGAGCCTTTGCCTGAGCGGCTTGCTTATTACGAGGCAAAGGCTGTACCATTGCCCTGTGTGTGTTATAGTGACACACAAACTTGTCGGAAGACTAGCCTGCATAAAGGACTTCATGCCATACAGAACATACTGCACCTGCCCGAGTGCCCTCGGTGAAAACACTAGGCCGGGACTTAAGTCGTTCCTTTTTTGTAGGACACACACACACGGACTTAAGTCGTTCCTTTTTTGTAGGACACACACACACACACACACACACACACACACACACACACACACACACACACACACACACACACACACACACACACACACACACACACATATATATATATATATATATATATATATATATATATATATATATATATATATACATATACATATATACATACATTGAATGGTTCCCAGTGAACAGATTAATATATTTTCAACCACAAATCACTTTTAATTCCATGTCATCGCAGTCGAGACCGAGAGTAGCTCGAAGGAGCCACACGTTGGAAATTGAAATGTGGTCGAGCCGAAGACTTGAACTCGGCTCACCCGTGACAAAGCGGCAGTGACTTAGCCCAATACGCTATCAAGAGAGATATAAATTGAGCACAATTTTCTTATATTTGTATGCTCGAGTGATATACGCATACACGAAATATTGCGTTCAACCCACCTCCGCCATGATAGTGTAGTCGCTAGTATGTGCACGCGGGAAAGTCTCGAATGCGATGGCATGGAATTAAAAGTGATTTGTGGTTGAAAAGATATCAATCTGTTCACTGGGAACCATTCAGTGTATGTATAAGCTTTCCCACGTGCACATACTGACCCGGGGTACCTTCCCTGCAAAACTTGGGCCGTCTCGGGTGTCCCAGGACAAACTGCTGACCTGGCATTCCTGACTACACAGGTGCCAGGAGTATATTTACATCCTATATTACATTACATTATTATTTCAGCCGTGATAAGGGTTTATATAGTATCAACAAATGTGTGTGGTTGTGTTGGGTATTCGACCCCGCGCATATACACCTTTTCATTTGGAATATAGAGGGTTGGTAGGTAATTGGCAATATCGGGCATCTATCCCCATCATCTTGCTATCATGAGAGTTGCACATGACAGAATCCTTTCTCGTGCATGTACACGTGATGGTATGACCATCCTGCGGGTGGTGTATTATGATGTGAAGTAACATACATGATAATACTCCCATCCTTGTCTTCCAAAAGCTGACTTCTGTCACCTGGTATGAGTCAAATTATAAGAGAGCATCACACATTCATATAAAAAATTTAGGGTATTATATGATACTTTTGTAATGTTACTCATTTGGCATTGGCGTTGGGAAAGAAAGGATCCTTTTGAATCTGTTCAAATTACGGGTTGGGTGTGATGGAAACATCATATCATGAGGCGTTTTTTACTAGTGCATGTTAGGATCACCACTAAACACTTCTAAAGTTATTGGGATTTATAACACGGAGTTTTCAATCTAAGAGATCTATCAAAATATGGCACCAATAATGTCTGTCTTTAATGTGTCACACTGGTCCCCTGTTGTTATTATTAGTGTTCAATATCTTCTGTGCATAGAGTGATTTTGCATTTATCTCTTTTCTGTAAAATCTATCTATATTTTTCAGTCATCGTTTGTCACTTCACTATATGTATTTCACGTACAGTTCTCCCTCGTTATCGACGGGAGTTACGTTCTTGAAACTATCGATACCGATTAGGTCGAGTACCGGTAACTTTTTTATAGCCTAGCGCGGATCTGCCTAGTATAAGTATACTAAATAAATGTACTTTTAAGTTGTTGTTGTTGTTGTTGTTTTTACGAATCATACTAAATAAATGTATAAATATATAAAAGTATAAATAGTAATAAATGAGAAAAAAAAATAGTAAACTTACGATTCCATTAGATTAACAAAGCGTTCATGAATCTGCACAGCGTACAATACCGAATATCCTCAGTAGAGTATATACAATATAGTATCCTGATAGCAAAGCTCAATCCACTTATTTTTTTTAGCACTTTACTCTTTTCAAGTATCGTAAGCACTCGTCTTTCCCTCTTAAGTTTAGATCCATGAGGCGGGAATGCAGGTCGTTTTGGGAGCCATGGTGATAAAATATCCCAGTAAAAATGAGTTGAAAGGCTGAAATAGACGGACACGATAGAAAAGATATTGACACTATTTTGATCTAACGTGAGCCCTTTGGTGTGGTGAAAGGATTTTAGAGAGACGATGAATATGGAGGAGAGGGAGGGATTGGTGGTAGCAAAGGAAGGCGTTAAGAAAATGACAGTGATGGGAGAGGAAAATGGAGAAGACATAAGAAAAGATGAGGTGAGGTAGCTATTAAAATGACAAGAGCAGGTATGGGACCTGGGTTAGATGGGTGTCATACGGAGTGTTTGAAGCAGGGAGGTATAGTAATAGTGAACTGGCTAGTGAGGTTGTTTAATGTATGTCTAAGGGAGAGTACAGTGCCAAAGGACTGGAGGAGTGCCTGTATAGTTCCACTTTACAAGGGAAAAGGGGACAAATATGAGTGTAGTAGTTTCAGAGGAATCAGTTTGTTGAATGTAGTTGGGAAGACATATGGGAGGGTTTTAATTGAGAGGATTAGGAAAGGAACAGAGGGAGTAATTGGGGAGGAACAGTATCGGTTTAGGAAAGGTAGGGGTTGCGTGGATCAGATTTTTATGGTAAGGCAGATATGTGAGAAATCTTTAGGAAAAGGTAAAAATATTTTTTGGGCCTTTATGGATTTGAAAAAGAGGCAGGGTAGACAGAAAGACACTGTGGGAGGTTTTACAGATATATAGGATTAGAGGAAAGCGGTTAATGTCAGTCTAGAATTTCTACGAGAGTAGTAGAGCCTATGTTCGAATTGGAAATGGAGAGAATGGATGGTTTGAGGTAAAGGTGGGACTACGACAGGGATGTGCCATGTCACCATGGCTGTTCAATGTTTACATGGATGGGATAGTGCGGGAGGTAAAGGCGAGGGTAATGGCCAGGGGAATGGAGATGGGTAAAGAAAAATGGAGAAAAGTGGGAGGTGAACTAGCTGCTGTTTGCTGACGACATTGCGCTTGTAGTAGGGCCAGAGGTGGGATTAAGGGAGTTAATCATAGCGAAAGTTGACGGTAAATGTGGGTAAAACTAAGGTGGTGAGATGTACAAGGGGAGAGGATGGCAGTAAGTTGGAAGTAAATGTCAAATGAGAGAGACTAGAGGAAGTGGATAGCTTTAGATCCTTGGGGTCGCATGTGGTAGGAAAAGGAGTGACGTTGGAAGTAAGTTGTAGATTTAGAGAAGCAATTTAATGCATTGGGGGGTTAAAAAATGTCATTAGAAATATGCATTTGGGAATGGCTGCAAAGAGGAGACCATATGAAGAAGTGGTTGTGCCGACGGCACCGTATGGGGCAGAAACATGGAATTTAAAGAGAGACAGAGAGGAAAAGTTTAAATGGTGTAAGATGAAATCTCTGAGAAGTATGGTAGGGTGTTACAAGGTTGGGTAGAATGAGAAACGAGGAGGTGAGGAGGAAAGCTGAAGTGTAAATTTGAGGGGACGACCGAGGATGAGATGGATTGATGGGGTGAAAGGGGCGTTGAGCAAGAGGGGAATGTTTACTGAGCAAGGAAAGGAGAAGGCAAGAGATAGGAGTGAATGGGGAATGGCTGGGTATAGATGATGCCATGATGCAAGGAAGAAAGGTAAAGAAGGGGGGTATAGTATTTGTTATTTACATTATTATAGTTTTTATTGATTTGTTTATTATTATTTTGATTTTTTCGCATCCGACCTAGATATGGATCAAAAGGTCTCCTGTCGGTATGTTCCGCCTTTGTAATCCTTTGTAGTAGGGAATGGTTTTGTATGAATGATATTTTGACACAGCCCGAAAGGATTTCTCTTTTTCTGCATGAGGGGACGGAGAGGGGCGGGTCACCGATTAAATGAAGCGGCCTTGCTGTGGATGTGCTGTGTCTTGTTACACTACTTCTGACCCAGGGTAGTGAGCGGGATACAGGGATGACCCGTCATCCATGAGGTGCTAAAACGAAAGGGAAGCAAGAATGGTGGGTAGAATTGGAGTGGATGAGAGTGAAAGGGGTGGGAGTGGGTAGTTGCCTTTTGACTTGGCTATCTCTCTTGTAAGGGGGAAAAAGCCCTTGGCATATAGAGAGATTGACAATACTGTATAGAAAATAGAAAACAGAAGAATATTGTCAGTAAATATCTACTGGTTAAGACTTATTAAGATATGATTATTCCTAACGTCTTTGAGTCATAGAGGTGAAAAGAAAACACAATTCATCCAAAAACCAAATGTGCTGATTTTTTCTTAGTACATAACATTATAATAGTCAAATAAGGATATCATTGTACTTATAACTAAACAGACTATGTTGTGACATACAACGAAGGCGAATGTGCAATTTGTTCTAGTCTACGTCGAATTTTTCACAAACCATATTCTAAAATGTGGATAAAAAGACAAAGACAAAAAGACTACAATGGTTATTACTGAAGTTACATAAAAAGCCTAAAACGCTTGCCATTTAAATGACATTGTCCTGGTTTAGCTGCAGAATCAAAACAACTCTGATAGTGAGTTCCAACCATTTCCTATTTTTGTTGTTTTATGTCAACTTAAGACAGGAAATGTAGAGTTTGTTTTCATCTCAGAAGATAGCCTCAAAGATAATGTTAAGAGTAGGTAAGCGTGAAAGTAGGCCAGTGGAATGCGTTTCCACAAAACAGGGGCAGACTTTTTAGACGACCACAAGTGGAGTGATAAATGTTAAGTTACAATACTCCGGTAGCAATAACCAGTGCTTTTGTCGCACCAAAGAAGTGGAATTATAGAGAGAGATTTAAGGAGGTTAACAAAATGGAGGGAAAGTAAGAAATAAAAAAGATCAGCCTTATTTTTTTTTTGTGTAAATTTCAATCTCCATTGGTACAATGCTAATTAAAAATGAAAAAGGGAAACGGTAGCCAAGGATGTTAGTGATCGAGCTCAACTACACGATTCTTGCATGAGAAATTACGTGAGCTCCTCAATAACATACCGCATGGTCCAATGTAAAAAAAAATTAATGCATTGTCTTTGTATGGATTGGGATGAGGATACGGAAGCTGAGATCGGATCGCCTTTTAATGCGGGAGAAACCGGCTGAAAAGGACTTTTAGATGGAGCACAAAGGCGTAGGCGAAACTAGGTCATGGCCAGCATTGTTCTTTAAGAAAACACAAGATATTATTTTCTTTTTTTTGTGTGTGTGTGTGTGATTATATATCTGATTTACCATAGTATTTGGATCATGTGTTAGACTCGTGATCGACAGCTATTTCCCTACCGGAAGAGAGGGCAGAGCTCATATATGACCGGGAACTCTAACCACTGCGCTACAAGGTGTGTGTGTGTGTGTGTGTGTGTGTGTGTGTGTGTGTGTGTGTGTGTGTGTGTGTGTGTGTGTGTGTGTGTGTGTGTGTGTGTGTGTGTGTGTGTGTGTGTGTGTGTGTGTGTGTGTGTGCGTGTGTGTGTGTGTTTGATTTGTATCTATGTATACATTCATGTGCGCTTTCTTGGGGACACAATTAGGGATGACGACAAATTTCGACAACAATTTTTTTTACTTAAAAACAAAAGGGTTTGTTCATTAGTGTCCACCCACATCTCCTGCTTGTTGACGCCGTGAAGCCCAATAACATTGCCTCGAGGAAGACTTTGCTCAAAAATGATAAATTATATATATATATGTGTGTGTGTATATATACATAGACATATATGTATATATATATATATATATATATATATATATATATATATATATATATATATATATATAGTTCTTATCCCAGTCCTTCTATCGCATTTTTGTTTTGCATCATGTCCTCTACTTTGCTGCCAAAGTACCACTCATTAAAAAAAAAAAAAAAAAAAAATAGAGGGGTTACTACAAAGGCATTTGAGTTTGCTTTGAGAATATCAATCTTTACGTAATTCTCAAGTGCAGCCCTGTAAAAGGTACAGATGTTGGAGTAAGTAGTGTTGATTATGACCCTTTCACTCTGAAATTCTCTGTTCATTTTGTTGAAAATTAATGGGCAGAGTATAACTAAGAAAAGAACTGTACGAGTAGAGCTTCAGATGAGGATTCTTCAGAGCATCCAGTAGATCTGCTGCTGATTTTACTTGACATTCGAAGCCCTCTCCCTGGAAGGAAAGGGTGAGAGCTGACGACTGTTCTAGTGTTTTGTTAACAACAGACTCTAAGGATAGCCATCTTGTTTGACTGGCATAAATAAATCTACCAGAATCAACTCTTACAAGTTGTTGAAACTCCTGCAACTGTGTATCAGAAGAAGAGATATGACGTCACGACTGAGGACTAGCCAATCAGAGGAAGAGATCAGAAGAAGAGATATGACGTCACAACTGAGGACTAGCCAATCAGAAGAGACATGACGTCACGACATCAGCTCTGTGGGTTCTGAGGAACCCCAGCTCTGAGCGCGTGACGTCACGACTGCTAATTTTCCAATTTGCCAAATTTTTAATTTCCACTTTTCCGATTACATATTTTCTGGCCATTAATATTTAAAAATTTCATATTCATTATTTAAAAGTATAGCCAACTCCTGAATTAGCATCTATGAGGCATAATGAGTATGTTAGAATATTACGTACTGTTCGAAGCAATGACGACATGACGTCACAATCTTCTGCATTTCAAGTCACTGCCTTTGTCTACTGAATAGAGGTAAGAGCGCTAAATCATATTCAGTTTGATATAGAAACTTATTTTCTGTGAATTATACTATACGGTAATAGTGACATAGTATATCTATCATAAAGTTTATATCTATAAACGTTGTTACTCGCTCAAGTCCCATGGGACTCCCTGAATGATAATGATAATGAGTGGGAGTGGGAGTGGGAGTGGGAGTGGGAGTGGGAGTGGGAGTGGGAGTGGGATTGGGAGTGGGATTGGGAGTGGGAGTGGGATTGGGAGTGGGAGTGGGATTGGGAGTGGGATTGGGAGTGGGAGTGGGATGATGAGACGTGACATAATATAAGCATAATTAAGGAGGCTCTTCTTATTTAATTTCTTGAGAACGCCTGTATCCAGTTTACTTTCCTTCGAGAGAGCACGAGGACCGCACACAACTGGTAAGTCTTAAGCTAATAGTAACCTGCTTTAAAAAGAGGAGCCATTTAAGATTTCATTTGACCTAACGGGTCACGGGTGGTCTAGTATCTTTACAAAGGTTTTCAACAGATAACGGGAGTTTGAGAAGCCGCGAGGAGCATAAGCGTAAAAAAAATCAGAAAGTATTCACTTTTCGCCTCTTCATTCGATTTCGTTTCCTTTTGCTCAGCGTCGTTAAACGTACCAGTAGCATCAAGAAGTACCCAAATGATACCTTCGTATACGTACTGGTAACCCACTGTGAAACGAGCCTTAGACTACTTTTATGTGGAAAAGTGCGCTCGCGGACGCGTGTGTATATGATCGTGTGCATGCGCGTGTACAAAAATGAAATCATGAAGGCGAGCGAGTTCACAGAGACTTCGGTGACAAAAGCTGTCGACTGTTGACCCGATGCCCGACCAGAAGGATTTTCCTTCCCACGCAAAATCTTTTCCATCTTCCAAATAGACCAGGTTGGTTACCTTGTACCAGTCAACCTTCTCAAAGGCCCTGTATGCAGTAAGAATCCAGTGACAATGTTTCCAAGAATGTGGATAATAGTGACCACGTTTGAGGGACCCTGAAGGTCCGTGAGAGATCAACGAAATCTGATATTGGAAGGACGCGAAAGGTTATTTTTTTAATACTGTTAGGAGTAATACATATAGGTCTTTGAATTATATTAGAGTTTTCGTGAAGTAAATTTTCTGTCCAGTTCCCTATATGTCCTTCTGTTCCCGAACTCCGTCTCTGCCTGCCGAAATCTGTCGGAGTCTATTAGAATCTGCCATTCAGTCAGATTCTGTTGCAGTCTATCGGAATCCAGCATTCCGTCGGGATTGATCAGATTCTGCTACAGTATCTGCCAGAGTCTGCAAAAGTCTATCGAAAATTACCCGAGTCTGTCGGAGCTGGCCGGGGTCTGCAGGAGCCTCACGTTCCCCGCCAACCTTTCGACGAATTTTCCCTCCATAAGATTTCTTTCGGTTACTTAGGAAGAACTCACAAGAATTTGGAAGACGCCTGATCGTTACTGGAAATTTCCTATTAATATTTATGATATTCAGATAAAACCACTCATGCACACACGCACACGCACACACACACACACACACACACACACACACACACACACACACACACACACACACACACACACACACACACACACACACACACACACATATATATATATATATATATATATATATATATATATATATATATATGTATATATATATACACATATATATAAATGGGCATGCCTTAAGTCATTCAAACATATTGTTACCGGGCAGTTTTGGGGCGACCACATCTGCGTTCTTGTTTTCGGTGTGGTCGCCAGGCTCCCTCGCTCCTCGCCGTGGAGGGAACTCAGAGGACCCACAGACTTAAGACGAATGACTTCACGACTTCGGGAACCCGGACGTCACTTGGATCCTTGGATATAAGGTAAGTGACTTTACCAGAGAGAGAGACCACGTATGTACTCACTTCAATGCAATATATAGGACAAGAGTTATACTCAAAGATAGCTTTGAATTTGCTTACGTTGCCTGATTGAAATGTTTCTTCTTCCAGACACAAGGGGCATTTAATAAGGGAACTTGCGTCACTCGGCAGCTGGCAGGCGCCAGGGATAGCGAGGTAGGTGACTTTGTCTACGTGAGAGCACGTGTGAATTTACACAATATAGAGAATAAAATGTATAGTCGTAGACTCCCATCTGTGCGCTTTCATTGATGAAAGTTGACTTTTAATTCACTCATGCTGTCTCACTGTACTATTTTATCTCCCATATTGTGTATGAGCGTGTCTGTGAATATATACGAGTATGTGTGTTTATGAGCCACGAGGTGATTACGCACTTTGAGAATGCATGTCGCGCAGAGCAAAAGACTGATCTGTAAAGTCCATAACGCACGGAAGTTTCCACGAAACGTGTAATTATCACATGATCCTGGCGTACAAGGTCCACAGTGTACGCACGTTTCATGTGGTGCAATTATCGTTTCAAGCTTGTTATCTATGTTAACGAATAAGTCTCCGTGTCGGTGTGCTTGTAGGTAGACTACATATAGGCCCTATGTATGACTGTGTGTAGGGAAGGACGCGAGATCTCAATGTGCTTGAGCGTGTGTTCTTAAGTTTGTACATCTGTGTGCCTCATCCTATGTATGGATTCAGTCCTGGTCACCCCAGCGTCCCGGTAGGCAGGCGATCAGTTCCCGGTCACCCCAACGTCCCGGTGGGCAGGTGACCAGGAGTTGCCCCAGCGTCCCGGTAGGCAGGTGTCCAGTCCCTGGTCACCCCAGCGTCCCGGTAGGCAGGCAACTGTGTGTCTGTTGGTATGTTTGACTGTGTACATGGGTGAGTACCTGTCTGTGTGTTTGTATGTATGACTGATTGGATGCAGGTTTGAATGCTTGTGAGTGTTTGCAATAAGTGCATTCCTGGTCACCCCAGCGTCCCGGTAGGCAGGCAAATGTGTGTTTGACTGTGTGTCTGTTGGTATCTTTGACTGTGTACATGTGTGAGTACCTGTTTGTGTGTTTGTATGTATGACTGATTGGATGGACGTTTGAATGTTTGTGAGTGTTTGCAATAGATGCAGTCCTGGTCACCCCAGCGTCCCGGTAGGCAGGCGACCAGATCACGGTCGCCCCAGCGTCCCGGTGGGCAGGTGACCAGGAGTTGCCCCAGCGTCCCGGTAGGCAGGTCTCCAGTCACTGGTCACCCCAGCGTCCCGGTAGGCAGGCAACTGTGTGTTTGACTGTGAGTCTGTTGGTATGTTTGACTGTGTACATGTGTGAGTACCTGTTTGCTTGTTTGTATGTATGACTAATTGGATGTTTTATAATGAACACAGGAAAGAAGAGGAAAAGGCTATTCGCAGAATAGTTAAAAACGGAGTTACCCCAGCACACAATATTAAGATAATTTTAGTCTATTATTACAAACCAAATAAAACCGCATCACTCATTATGAAAAACAATATAGCTAACTCCAGGGAATAGAGTGAAAACAATGTAGTGTATAAACACATATGTCATACAGGGAATTGTGCATCCCTTCAAAATACTTACACTGGATTCACTAGAACTTTTCTAGAAAAAAGGCTTTATCACCATCGTTACAATGGTGGAATTTTTGCTCATTATACAGCACACCATGACAAAAGACCATAAACAACAGATTTAAGAAATAATACTTCAATCATTTACCGTACAAATGATCACCGCAAACTACAAATAGCAGAAGCTGTTTTAATCGAAAAACTCAGACCACCTTTAAATACACAGCGGAATCAATTGATACTTCCCTCAAAAAACGGACTAGAACACCATAGTGACGTTTGATCATAACAGTTACGGACGAAAAATTACAGCCCATTCGGTGACGTCATTCTTACTTGTGAACATATAGACCAAGAGGATTAATATATTTAATCTTACCACCCAGCATGATGAAGAGGTATGAGACCTCAAAATCTGCAGATACGGTTCACAAATGAATATCGGAAACTTCTGTTCCACACTGAACAATGAGAAAAAAAAAGGTCTTCCGCAATTTTGAGCGATCAGCTACACAGATCGTCAGAACTTCAGTGGCTATCCAATTTAACAAAAATTGTATCAGAGAGAAGATTACTCCAAGAATATCATTATTATCAATATTATGAAGGAAACACTGACGACCTGCACCACCAGGCCATTCCTTTCAGCCAGGGAGAAGCCCCCCCCCTTCACCCCTCCTCTTCCCCCACCCCACCTTCCCGTTCGAAGAGAGAGGGTTAATTAATGGGGGCCAGTGGCCTTCGTGAGCCAGCATCCCCATTCGATTTCCCCCCCGCTCCTTAACGAGCAGTAATCACCGCAAGTGATTGGTCACCTCTCCTATCTCCGAGCCACTCATTTGAAGGAACTAAGAATAATAAGTGTTGCTGGGCATTGTAGAGCGACAAGCATCTTTTGAAATGACT
>NC_134777.1:99962132-99974632 GCF_046742065.1 Oratosquilla oratoria
TGTGTGTGTGTGATTCGCCTTGGTCATTGGATCACGGGTTGAACTCGTGATTGACAGCTATTTCCCTCCCGGAAGAAAGCTCAGAGCTCGTATGACCGATCTATGAGTAATGCTGTGACCTTACACGCACACACACACCCAACTCCCCGCCGCGAGAGTTGGAGTAACGACTTGAAGTGTAGCGATACTGAAATTATTTCAGCCCTGGGCAGGATTCGAACCCGGACCGCCGTAGTGACAGTCTGGGACTCTACCAACCACGCCACCAAGTGTGTGTGTGTGTGTGTGTGTGTGTGTGTATTGTGTGTGTGTATTGTGTGTGTGTGTGTGTGTGTGTGTGTGTGTGTGTGTGTGTGTATGTGTGTGTGTGTGTGTGTGTGTGTGTGTTTATATGTGTGTGTGTGTGTGTGTTTGTTATGTGTGTGTGTGTGTGTGTGTGTGTGTGTGTGTGTGTGTGTGTGTGTGTGTGTGTGTGTGTGTGTGTGTGTGTGTGTGTGTGTGTGTGTGTGTGTGTTTCTTTGTGTGTGTGTGTTTCTTTGTGTGTGTGTGCATAAGTGGTTTTATCTGAATATCATAAAAAATTAATAGGAATCTTCCAGTAACGATCAGGCATCTTCGAAATTCTCGTGATTTTTCCCGAGTATCCGAAAGAAATCCTATGGAGGGAAAATTCGTCGAAAGGTTGGCGGGGAACGTGAGGCTCCTGCAGACCCCGGCCAGCTCCGACAGACTCGGGTAATTTACGACAGACTTTTCCAGACTTTGACAGATATTGTAGCAGAATCTGATCAATCCCGACGGAATGCTGGATTCCGATAGACTGCAACAGAATCTGACTAAATGGCAGATTCTAATAGACTCCGACAGATTTCGGCAGGCAGAGACGGAGTTCGGGAACAGAAGGACATGTAGGGAACTGGACAGAAAATTTACTTTACGAAAACTCTAATATGATTCAAAGACCTATATGCATTACTCCTAACAGTATTAAAAACAATCACGTTTCGCGTCCTTCCAATATCAGTCAGATTTCGTTGATCTCTCATGGATTTTCAGGGTCCCTCAAACGTGGTCACTATTATCCACATTCTTAGAAACATTGCCAATGGATTCTTACCGCATATAGGGCCTTTGAGAAGATTGACTGGTACAAGGTAACCAACCTGGCCTATTTGGAATATGGAAAAGACTTTGCGTGGGAAGGAAAATCCTTCTGGTCGGGCATCGGGTCAACAGTCGACAGCATTTGTCACCAAAGTCTCTGTGAACTCGCTCGCCTGCATGACTTCATTTTTGTACACGCACATACACACATGTCCGCAAGTGCAGTTTTCCACATAAAGGTAGTCTAAGGCTCGTTTCACAGAGGGTTCCCAGTACTGATACGTAAGTATCATTTGGATGTTTTTTGGTGCTACTGGTACGTTTGACGACGCTGAGCGAAAGGAAACGAAATTGAATGAAGAGGCCAAAAGTGAATATTTTCTGTTTTATATATATATATATATATATATATATATATATATATATATATAATTTTACATATGTATATATATATATATATATATATATATATATAAATAAATATTTGAATATATAAATATGCAAGGAGGAGAACGGGGGTGGAAAGGGAGTTGGGAGATAGGGTTGACGAAAGAGTATTAGGATGGTTTGGACACATGGAAAGAATGAGTGAAGAAAGACTAGTAAAAGAGGTATGGAAGGCAGATGTGGAGGGAGTGAACATGAGGGGACGTCCTAGGATGAGGTGGATGGATGGGGTAAAGGGGGCTTTGGGGAAGAGGGGAATGTCTGTTGAGGAAGGACGGGAGAGGACGGAAGACAGGGGTGAATGGAGAATGGTTGTATATGGATGATGTTGTGATGCATGAGGTGGAATGGACGGGGGGATGGGGGCTAAGGTAGTATATGTGAGCAAAATTTGACGCAGCCCAAAGGGATTTCTCCCCTTCTTCTCCTTTTATGCATTGGGGGGACGGAGAGGGGGGTCGCCGATTTAATGAAGCGGCCTTGCTGTGGATGTGCTGTGTCTTGCGACACTGCTTCTGACCCAGGGCAGTGGACAAGGTGCAGGGATGACCCGTCATCCAGGAGGTGCTAAGATAAGAGGGAGGGTGGAAGGGTGTGGAGTGTATTCAGGGATGGAATGGGTGGGAATGATTTTATGCCTTTTCCTTTTTGGCTACCTCCCATGTAGGGGGGAAAAAGCCTTGGCATATGTATGTATGTACATATATATATATATATATATATATATATATATATATACATATATATATACATATATACATATATATATACATACATATACATACACACACACACACACACACACACACACATATATATATATATATATATATGTGTGTGTGTGAGTGTGTGTGTGTGAGTGTGTGTGTGTGTGTGTGTGTGTGTGTGTGTGTGTGTGTGTGTGTGTGTAAATATAAATGGATACTTTTTACACCATTCACAAATTTACACGAATTGTTGACGGCTTAAACGCGCCCCGTTACCCCCGTATCATTCACGTCCATTCCAAAGACTCACCAATACGTGGGGATTGCTAGCTGATCGACGATCACGCATTTTCGCACACAATATTTCATCTAATGTTATGAACCACCTAATGCTTGTTTTGAAACATAGAACCCATGACTCGCAAATAATCGAATCTATAAAGTCAGGAAGACAGGCTTCGAGAGAGATTCTTGTAAAATGCATGGGCAGGGAAAGTTTAAAAGTAATAGTGGAGATCTTGAAAAGATATTAAATAATAGTAGATGAGAGTATACTCTCATCCACTTCGCTGTCAGAGTAGTGAACACAGACGAAGTCACAGTTGAGGACAGGTTTCTGTAAGTAGTGGATGTAGAAGACTCAAGTGCTACTGGATTATTTAAACTTTTGAATAGTTATTTTTGTTTTTAGACAAATGGTAATTTTTTGGCAAATATGCCTGGATTTACTGCTGACAATACATCAGTCACGATGGAGAGTATGGGGTGCTTAGAATCAAAACTTGTGGAAACAGTACCTCATCTCTATATATTGGATGTATGTGCCACTTTTAACAATTGTGCACCTCTGCAGCCTGTCTCAAACTCCCGTAATCTGTTGAGAATCTGTGTAAAGATATTGATGCATACACGAATCATAATCCTAAAAGACTACTGAAGTTGCAGGAGTTTCAACAACTTGTCGGAGTTGATTCTGGCAGATTTATTTGTGCCAGTCAAACAAGATGGCTATCCTTAGAGTCTGTTGTTAACAGAACACTAGAACAATGGTCAGCTCTCATCCTTTCCTTCCAGGGAGAGGCCTAGGAATGTCAGCAGCAGATCTACTGGATGCTCTGAAGAATCCTCATCTAAAACTTTACCCGTACTGTTCTTTTCTTAGTTATACTTATGCTCAGCAATTATCAACAAGATGGACAGAGAATTTCAGAGTGAAAGGGTCATAATCCACATTACTTACTCCAACACCTGTGCCTTTTACAGGGCTGATCTTGAGAATTACGTAAAGATTTATATTTTCAAAGCAGACTCAAATGCCTTTGTAGTAACCATTCTATTTTTTTTTTCTGAAAATGAGTGGTACTTTGGCAGCAAAGTAGAGGACATGATGCAAAACAGAAACGCGTAGAAGGACTGGGATCAGAACTATGTAGTTTTAGGGTCAAAGGTTTGAATTCCTATATAAAACTCACAGAACAATAAGAGGGTCAGAGGATCAAATGATGTGTTTCTTTTATCAAATGCCTATGACCTTGCAGTAGCAAGAGTGAATGGAGTCCAAAGTCTGCTGCCACTCCTCAACAAGTTTGCAAAGCAAATGAAAGCATCAGACTTTGATGTATCTGTAATCACGAAGATGCACTGAGTTCTTCAGAAAACCCCACAGAGTTTTGGTGTCCGGTAAAGAATTTAATGGCAATGACGGAACGCCTTTGTTTACAAACCTTGCAAAGCCCATTTTAAGTCGATTAGTTCTCTCACACTATTCTGCTGCAGTGGAAAGAATATTCTCCCAAGTTAAACAGACCAAAACTGATATAAGAAACCGACTAAACTCAGAATCGATAAATGGTCTCTTACTAAGCAAATAAAAAAAAGGGTGATATTAAATGCTATGAGTGGCAGCCAAGTATGAATATAATACATTTGGGGCACTTTTTTGATACATACATATGTATATATGTATGTATATGTATGTATATATATATATACATATATATACATATATATACATATGTATATATATATATATATATATATATATATATATATATATATATATATATATATATATATATATATATTCTACTGGAAACACCCGTCGAAGAAGTTTGGTAACTTGGAATTTTGGTCGAACTGGAGGCAATGTTATTGGGCTTCACGGCACCAACAAGCAGATGTGGGTGGACACTAATGAACAAACTTTTTTTTTATTTATTTATTTTTTTACTTTTTTTTTTTTTTAAGTGAAAAATTTTCTTGCCAAAATTTCTCGTCATCCCTAATTGTGTCCCCAAGAAAGAGCATATGAATGTATACATACACACAAACACACACACACACACACACACACAACACATACACACACATACGACTCGTGGCGCAGTGGTAGAGTTCCTGGCTGCCAATACGGCGCTCCGGGTTCGAATCCAGCCCAGGATTGAAATAATTTCAGTATCTCTACGCTGTGGGTCGTTACTCCAACTCTCGTGGGCATGGAGTTGGTTGTGTGTGTGTGTGTGTGTGTGTGTGTGTGTGTGTGTGTGTGTGTGTGTGTGTGTGTGTGTGTGTGTGTGTGTGTGTGTGTGTGTGTGTGTGTGTGTGTGTGTGTGTGTGTGTGTGTGTGTGTGTGTGTGTAAGGTGTATTACCCATAGATCGGTCATATACGAGCTCTGAGCTCTCTTCCGGGAGGAAAATAGCTGTCGATCACGACTCCAACACGTAAATCACACACACACACACACACACACACACACACACACACACACACACACACACACACACACACACACACACACACACACACACACACACACACACACACACGACTCGAGGGCGCAGTGGTAGTGCTCGCAACCGCGGCTACAGTGGTCTGAATTGAATCCCGCCCAGGGCTGAAATAATTTCACTATCGCTGCGCTGCGAGTCGTTACTCCAGCTCTCGTGGTCGGTGAGATGGGCGTGTGTGTGCGTGTAAGGTCACAACATTACCCATAGATCGGTCATATATGAGCTCTGAGCTCTCTTCCGGGAGGGAAATAGCTGTCCATCACGAGTCCAACACATGATCCAAATACCATGGTAAATCAGATATATACACAGACAAACACCCACAATAATAACACACACACACACAAAGAAAACAATATCTTGTGTTTTCTTAAAGAACAATGCTGGCCATGACCTAGTTTCGCCTACGCCTTTGTGCTCCATCTAAAAGTCCTTTTCAGGCGGTTTCTGCCACATTGAAAGGCGATCCGATCTCAGCTTCCGTATCTCCATCCTAATCCATACAAAGACAATGCTTAGGAAAAAATAAAATAAAATAAATGACATTGGACCATGCGGTATGTTATTGAGGAGCTCACGTAATTTCTCATGCAAGAATCGTGTAGTTGAGTTCTGTTACTAATATCCTTGGCTACATTTTCTCTTTTTTCATTTCTACCAAAGGAGATTGAAATTCACTCCCAAAAAATAATTCTGATTTTTTTTTTTTTCTTACTCTTCTTCCATTTTGTTAACCTCATTAAATCTCTCTCTATAACTCCACTTCTTTGGTGCGACAAAAGAGCTGGTTATTGCTACCGGAATGTTGTAACTTACATTTGTCACTCCACTTGAGGTTGTCTAAAAAGTCTGCCCCTGTTTTGTGGAAACGCATTCCACTGACCTACTCTCACGCTTCCCTACTCTTAACATTATCTTTGAGGCTATCTTCTGAGATGAAAACAAACTCTACATTTCCTGTCTTAAGTTGACATAAAACAACAACAACAAAAAGGAAATGGTTGGAACTCACTATCAGAGTCGTTTTGATTCTGCAGAAGCGATACACAAGTTGCCAGCTAAACCAGGGCAATGTCATTTAAATGGCAAGCGTTTTAGGCTTTTTGTGTAATTTCAGTAATAACCATTGTAGTATTTTTGTCTTTGTCTTTTTATCTACGTTTTAGAATAAGTTTTGTGAAAAATTCGACGTAGACTAGAACAAATTGCACATTCATCTTCTTTGTATGTCACAACATAGGTTGTTTAGTTATAAGTACAATGCTATGTACTAAGAAAAAATCAGCACCTTAGGTTTTTGGATGAATTGTGTTTTCTTTTCAACTCTATGACTCAAAGACATTAGGAATAATCATATCTTAATAAGTCTTAACCAGTAGATATTTACTGACAATATTCTTCTGTTTTCTATTTTCTATACAGTATTGTCAATCTCTCTATATGCCAAGGGCTTTTTCCCCCTTACAAGAGAGATAGCCAAGTCAAAAGGCAAGTACCCACTCCCACCCATTTCACTCCCATACACTCCCCTTCTATCCACCACTCTTGCTTCCCTTTCATTTTAGCTCCTCATGGATGACGGGTCATCCCTGTATCCCGATCACTGCCCTGGGTTAGGAGTAATGTAGCAAGACACAGCACATCCACAGCAAGGCCGCTTCATTTAATCGGTGACCCGCCCCTCTCCGTCCCCTCATGCAGAAAAAGAGAAATCCTTTCGGGCTGTGTCAAACTTCATTTATACATAACCATTCCCTACTCTAACCCCCTTCCTTATATTCCTTCCTTGCATCACGGCATTATCTGTACACAGCCATTCCCCATTCACTCCTATCTCCTGCCTTCTCCTTTCCTTGCTCAGTAGAAATTCCCCTCTTGCTCAACGCCCCTTATACCCCATCAATCCATCTCATCCTCGGTCGTCCCCTCAAATTTACTTCCTCCACCTCTGCTTTCCACACCTCTTTTACTATTTTTTCTTAACTCATTCTTTTCATGTGTCCAAACCATCCCAAAGCTCTTTCATCAACCCTATCTCCCATCTTCTTTTACACCTCAGCTTTCCTCCTCACCTCCTCGTTTCCCACTCTATCCAACCACTGCTAAATATGGTCCTAAATGCATATTTCTAATGACACTTTTTAACCTCCCAATGCTTCTCTCAGTCTACAATTTACTTCCAACGCCACTCCTTTTCCTGCCACATGTGACCCCAAATACTGAAAGCGATCCACTTCCTTCAGTCTCTCTACTTTAAGACTTAGTTTCAACTCGCTGCCATCCTCTTCCCTCGTACATCTCACCACCTTACTTTTATCCACATTTACCTTCAACTTTAATCCCACCTCTGACCCTGCTACAAGCGCAGTGTCGTCAGCAAACAACAACTAGTTCACCTCCCACTTTTCTCCACATGGCACACCACTGTCGTAGTCCTACCTTGACCTCAAACCACCCATTCTCTCCATTTCCAGTTCGTACATAGGCTCTACTACTCTCGTAGAAATTCTTGACTGCCATCAACAGCTTTCCCCCAATCCCATATATCTGTAAAACCTCCCACAGTGTCTTTCTGTCTACCCTGCCATATGCCTTTTTCAAATCCATAAAGGACCAAAAAATATTCTTTCCTTTTCCTTAATATTTCTCAAATATCTGCCTTAGCACAAAAATCTGATCCACGCAACCCCTACCTTTCCTAAACCCACACTGTTCCTCCCCAATTACTCCCTCTGTTCCTCTCCTAATCCTCTCACTTAAAACCCTCCCATATGCCTTCCCAACTATACTCAACAAACTGATCCCTCTGAAACTACTACATTCACATTTGTCCCCTTTTCCCTTGTAAACTGGAACTATACAGGCACTTCTCCAGTCCTTTGGCACTATAATCTCCCTTACATATACACCAAACAACCTCACTAGCCAGTCTACTATTACTGTACCTTCCTGCTTCAAACACTCCGTATGACATCCATCTAACCCAGGTGACTTACCTGCACCTCATCTTTTCTTATGTCTTCTCCATTTTCCTCTCCCATCAATGTCATTTTCTTAGCGCCTTCCTCTGCTACCACCAGTCCCTCCCTCTCCTCCTCCATATTCAACGTCTCTCTAAAATCCTTTCCCCACTTTTCCCTTACCACCCCCTCTTCTGTTAACATCTGTCCATCTGTGCTTTTTACTTTTTCTTCTATACTTGACTCACCTCTCCTTCCTCTCTTAACTTCCTTCTTAAACATCCTTTTATTACTTTCAAAAGTTTCTAACACACTCCTCCCCATTTTACATCTGCTCTCCATTTTGCCTCCTCCATATTTTTTTTTCTTTTTTTTTTGTCTGATAAGTTTCTCTCGTCCTACTTTGCTACCAGTCCCTGAATGCTCGCTTCTTCTCCTCTACTACCTTCTTCACTTCATCATCCCACCACTCACTACCTTTCGTTCCTTTCCCTTCTATCCTCCTTGTTCCACATACCATCTTTGCACGCCTTGTCAATTCCTCCTTGAAAAACCCTCGTTCCTCTTTCATTCCTACCTCTACTCTATTCTTCACCACCTCCCACACTTCTCTCAGCTTCTTCTGGTGCTCGTGCCCCTTTTCCTTCTCATTTAAACCTTTTACTTTAATCACCTCTCTATCTTCTGCCCTTTTCCTCCTTCTCCATCTATTCTCCATTCTCAACATACCTTCCACCAAAAAAATTATCTGATATTCCCACACTTTCCCCTGAGAACATGGACATCCAGACTACTCCCTATTCTTATCCTGGATACCACCACATAGTCCATTAAAGCCTTATCAACCACCCTTTCATCCACCACCCTCTCCCTAGTGTACTTATGCTTGACCGTTTTCTTAAACACTGTGATAGCTATCATCAACTATCTAAACTCATCTCTACCATTAACTCTCCACTATGATTTTTACCTGGGACTCCACACTTCCCAACCACTCCACCTATTGGTTCATCCCCTATCCTAGCATTGAAGTCTCCCAAAAACACTACATTGATAATCCTCCCAAAACTCCCTAAGCACTCACTTAAATATATCTAAAAATCTTCCCTTTCCTGTACACTCTTCTCGATACCAGGCCCACATGCGCTTACAAAGACCCAGATCTCCTTTTCCAGTTTAATCTTCATCCACATTAAATTTGGAGAAACCTACTTTCACTCCACAACACGCTTACATATTTCCTCACTTAATAGCATAGCCACCCCTTCCCTCACGTCTGACACTCTCCCCACTACACTTCCAAATTCAAAATACCCCTCCCTTTCAACTTAGTTTCACTTAATTCTAACACATCCATCTTGCTGCTCACAAACTTATCGCCTATCTCTTCACACCCACGCGCACTAAAAGACCCAAACCTTAGGATTCTCTTTGGAAATCTTCTCTCAGACCATCCATGGTTTTGATTTTTTGCAGGAATACCCTCAGGGTTACAGGGAGCAGGATGCCTAGTCCCGTCACTTCGTCCCGTTTTAGCAGCCTTAACGACCAGATTGGGAAGACTCGGTGGCAGCATTCTTTTTTCCCCTACAACAGGGGACAGTGGCAAAAAATGGAAATATATACTCGAAAAAGTGGTACAGGGCAGTATTAAGGGGAGGAGAGTCGGGACAGCGTAACTGAGGGACAGTTGCAGTACAATAAAATAACATCATTTCTCTGTGAGTAGAGATTTCCTAATAATGGAGGTCAACAATAATAAAAAATGACAATTACATTGTCGATAAACATTTATTGCGTGAGATCACATTCAGTAACCGAAAAAAAGTCGTCTATGCACGCTACATCAATTGACATGGTATTTTTTAATTTGTAACAATATTGTGGACATCTCGCGTTTGAACGGTTATCAGCCTAACATACCATGATGTGGTATGACTTTGATATGTATGGATCTAAATGTGGCCATTGTACATTTGCAGTAGGAAATAGAGTATTCATCGACAATACAGTTAAATCCTTAATATTTGTATGAATGATATTGGAAGAATATAAACATAAAAGTTACAAGATTAATATTTTTAATCAACAAAAGGCTTTAAAGCTTTATGTACATGTTTTAGTTAGATTTGGATGCTGTCTAAGCAACATCTAATTTCTAGACTCCATTATTTATGTTGTGTATTTATTCTAGCCGCCGCCAGGCGATTTATTTAGGTACCACTAAGTGGTTGTTAATAGTCATAGAAAAATCTATCCACAGCAAAAGGGTTAAGCATATCTTGAACCTATCTGGGTTGATCTTGAGCTGCTGCCACGCGATTTTATTTAGTTGAGGAAAACATCACCGCCACTGGTCACAACATTTGAAATCAAGTATTCAGTCTTAGATACACTCGTCTGCGAACTTCTTAGCGAGCGCGTAAAGAGGAAGTAAAAGTTTTTGGAGATATTATCAAAGAAAAAAGAGTCTAAACCATAAAAAATGTCTAATAAACAAATTTGGTGGTGGTTAGGAAAAGACAGTTGCGGTTCTTAGGACATATAATGCGGAGGGAAGGGTTGGAAGAGGTGGTGATGACGGGAATGGAGGAGGGAAGGAGAGCAAGAGGAAAGCAGAGGAAGAAGTATATGGACGGGCTGATGAGGGCGACGGGAAAACAACTCAAACCAGCACAGATGTTACAAGTAACTAGGGACCGTGAACGGTAGCGCTCCATGGTTGCCGAAGTCCAAGAGGATATGGCACGACGGTAAGGTAAGGTAAGGTGGTTAGGAGCGTTCGTCAGAAGGCGCGTCATTTGCCCTGTGCGCTTTAGGGACTGCTAGGTAGGTAAGTCACTGCTAGGAATCGGAAAGGAGTGCAGGATTCGAACACATAACTAAACAAATGGAAGAATAGCATGCATCCGACTATATCACCAGAGCACATGAAATGAAATGTGGCATTTCCGAAAATGCTTAAAACAAATTCAACTGTCCATCGATGGAAGAATCACACTCAGGTGATATTCAGGACTTTGTCTGATATCTTTCCATCCCAAATTACAAGGGATTTGATAAAGTCCATGTAAACCATGAACTGAATGACAGTGAAAGACAAGAAGAAACTAAGCTCAGGAAGACAGTAGGCTGTGATACAAGATATCAAGGGGCAATAGATTTTTTTATATATACCTGAGACTTTTTTACTGCTACTCAAATGTAATTTTGGTATTTGCATATCATGTCATGATTTTACTCTACTATAAAAAATGTCCAATTATAGTGATTTCTACAATACCCTGAATCCTATTGTTTCATAATTATGATACCGTTTCAGTGAGTAATTCCATAGATTACATGTAAAATAAACATATATATACATATATATATATATATATACATACATATATATATATATATATATATATATATATATATATATATATATATTATATATATATATATATATATATATATATATATATACCCCAACTAGGGCATTGGCTGCATGTTATTGTGGTGTTAAAAGCTGCTCAGTAGCATGCAGCTCATACTTCAGGGACTATATGGGGTGTCCCTATGGACCAGAGCCACACATCATTTAGTCTGTGATTGAGAAAATATCTTTTTATAGAGAAATGATGATACATTATCATATTGTGACTGTCCCTCCGTTATGTTGTCCCCCCACTTTTAATACTGCCCTATACCACTTTTCTGAATATTCATTTTCTTTTTTTGCCGAACCCTGTGGTACGAAAGAAGAATATTACCACCGAGTGTTCCCACTTGAGTCGTAAAAGGCGACAAAAAACGGGACGGGGATAGGTCCAGGCATCCTACTCTCTGAAGTCCCAAAGGGGATTTTCCTTAAAAAAAAAAAAAAAAAAAAAAAAAAAAAAAAAAAGACGGGGATAGGTCTAAGCACCCTACTCTCTGTAGCCCTAACGGGGATATTAAGAGAGAGAGAGAGAGAGAGAGAGAGAGAGAGAGAGAGAGAGAGAGAGAGAGAGAGAGAGAGAGGCATAAGAGGGTCTGGGAGGAGTTTTCCAAACAGAACCCTAAGGTTTGGATCCTTTAATGAGCATAAATATAGTACAAATGAAAGTAAAAGGGTTTCACCCTCCTTTCGTCACTGTCACCTGCCTATGTCCTTTTCGTCACTTTCTTTCACTTTCTCCCCCTTGTTTTTACTTTTGTTATTACTGTCTTTGTTTCCCACTGTTTCCTCATTTATGAATATATCCACTCACATATTGTAGTCGGTAAGCCCTGTTGCCTCCAAACTTTGTCAAGTTTTAGACTGTTAGTTATAATCTTCTGTTCAGGAGAATAAAATATGTAGAAATTTTCTTTTTTTTCTTTCGTTAATTCTTATACAGCGTGCTTCTCTGAGGTACACTTAAGGAATATATATATATATATATATATATATATGTATGTGTGTGTGTGTGTGTGTGTGTGTGTGTGTGTGTGTGTGTGTGTGTGTGTGTGTGTGTGTGTGTG
>NC_134777.1:99982132-99987132 GCF_046742065.1 Oratosquilla oratoria
ATAGATACATGGAATAAATTAGACATAGGAATAGTGTGTGCAAACACTATACAAGATTTTAAGAAAAAACTTGATGCTGAGAGATACAAAGACGGGTTACCACGAGCATAGCTCCCTTCCCGTATAATACAACTAGGTAAATACAACTAGGTAAATACACACACGCAAATAAACACTCATGTACATACACACATACACACACACATACACACACACGCAAATAAACATTCATGTAAATACACATACACACACGCATATACACATGCACACATAAGCCCACGTACACACACAAACACACAAACACATACACACACTTATATATACACATACACACACACGCACACACGCAAATAAACACTCATGTACATACACACATACACACACACACATACACACATAAACCCATGTACACACAAACACAAAGACACGCACATACACACACACACTCGTACACCCACACACACACATTTACACATTTACTCAAAATGTTATCCTATACAAATTTCTTGTATTTATGTCTTTTTATGTCACCTGCGTTGTGTCAAGTTTTATTCTACGAGGGTTGTAGGGACTCAAATGAGTTAACTGAGGATTCTTAGCTTGCAATTTCCATATGTGGTGTTTAACGTATAAAGTACCTTAACAATGGAAGTAAAGAAACACTTCTGACGAAATTACGTTCGAACTCCTTCGTAAGTAAAATGAAAATAATTTAGAACTTCATTTCGTAGCCTGCGGGGGAGATTAGCGAAAGTAAATAAAATCGCGTGGAAGCATCAAGAATAAAGCCGATAAGGAAAATTAGCCAGTGGTAAATCAGTTTGATAGTATAGTTGTAAGTCTCTTTCAATTAATGGCAGCCAGAGAAAAAGTTGTTTTAAGACAAACTAGTCAAGTGGGAGCGTTCACTGAGGGTAGGTACAGAAGCCTCCACTTGTAGTGGATCCAGCAGCTCTTGTGTTTTATTGGCTATGGCGCCGCGTAGTCCGTCTGTGCCTTCATTCCGCGATGAAACCAGCAGTATGTCCACAGCAAACAGATGTATTAATTCACTAGGATAAGGATGTTGTAAATAAGCAGCCACAGTGGAGCCATATTTTGTATTTGCATAGGCTTATGCATTATCATAAATGGGACAGATATACAAAGAGATACAAGAGTTTAGCAGTCAGGCCAATTTAAGTATCTAGATACTAATTCCTTCAACACGATGTCCTACTTTCAGCTGAATGAAATCGTCTGGAGCTAGCTAGAATACAATCTGCAACCCCCACCCTCATAGCAAAAGATTATTTGAATATAAAAAATTCTGTTTACTAATAACATTCTCCACTTGTGCCTAATATGTTGCCGTTATAAGACATTTTTTTTTCAATTATGGAATGACTACTTGCATCTTTTGTTGTCGAGTTTTCTTTGTTTGAATTGAATCACTTGTTGGTAGCTAGAGAACATAGAGAAAGGATTAACTGAGATATATCTGAAATCATATTCCACTAGTCATTTTTCTGAACGACTGAGAAATCTTTTGTCATACCGAGACTTTAATTAATGTGTCTCAGATATATTACAATATCATTAACCTGAACAGTGGGTTAATTTTCTTCAAGGGAATTAAATTCTTTGGTAAGAGTCAGCTTAATTTTGCAAAATGACTCAACACTGAAACGGATCTGTCGAGGTCAGTTGCAAAGCTCTCTGAACATTTGCATCCCTTTATCTGAGTGAAATTGCCTGACAATGGTCGATATTATAAAAAAAAAAAATATGGCGTCAGGCCCGATTGGGTTCATCAAGATCTGATTCAAACTTCTGATTAAAGAAAATCTCTCAGCTTAACTCTTTTCCCTTGCAGGGAGTTTCTCTCGACTGGATAAAATCGTCTGTCATTAGCCACAACTAATGCACAAGAAGTGAACAATTGTGAAAGAGTTCGTGAGGTCTTCTGGTGATTACGAGGCACGTGGGATGACATAATGAGACGCTGATCCCGAACGGGCTAATGAATATCGGCTTCAGCCTTCTGGATGATGGAAGTATCTTTTCTCAGCGAAAAGGGGCATTTTGGTAGTAAGAACTGACACATCTATCTTTGTGGATAGTATGACACAGAGATGCCAGGAGAGATGTTTATGGAGGGAAACAAAACAGGGAATTATAAAAAAATGAAAGTGATCCACATTCTGTTTTTCTTTCAGTGAAGATTGGCCCACAATCATGAAAGAATGCTGAGTGACTCTGGTCCATAGGGATGTCAAAGTCTGACGATAATCAGATTAAACATTTAAGACGATGACGCTCCCAAACGACGTCTCTCCTAAAAAGATCAACTATGTTTCTAAACGATCTCTCCCTGACACAGCTTAATTCATATTTCTTTATTTCATTACATAGTGAAGACTTTTTCATGTACGGTGATCGCACAAACGTAATGCCGCAGTCATCATTGTAGGTAAGATGATGATGCGAGTGTTACTACAATTGAACTTATTCTTAGTCAGAGGAGGTTATCAATACACACACACACACACACACACACACACACACACACACACACACACACACACACACACACACACACACACACACACACACACACACACACACACACACACACACACACACACACATACATACATACACACACACACATATATATATATATATATATATATATATATATATATATATATATATATATATATATGCAAAAAGATAATAATACCATGTGATCCAATAAATTGACGATAGCCAAAAAGGAAACCGAAAAAGAAACTAAAATTCCCAAGCGCTTTCGTGATATTTCCCTGTGAAATATCACGAAAGCGCTTGGAAATTTTAATTTTTTTTTCTCCGGTTTTCTTTGTGGTTATCAATACTCTATATATATACATTTATATATTATATACATATATATATATATATATATATACATATATATGCAAGCAATTACATCACCGTGACACAAAAATGCAAAATAACCACAGGAGAATGGAAACTTGTAGACACTAAGTACTTTCGTATATTACATCTTTAGTCTGAAGATGTAATATACGAAAGTACTTACTGTCTGCAAGTTTCCCTTCTCCTGTGGTTATTTTACACACACACACACACACACACACACACACACACACACACACACACACACACACACACACACACACACACACACACACACACACACACACACACACACACACATACATACACACACACACACACACACACACACACACATATATATATATATATATATATATATATGATATATATACACATATACATACATATATATATATATAATATATAGATATATATATATATACATGCATATATATATATATATACACATATATATACATATAGATACATATATATATATACATATATCTATATATATATATATATATATATATATATATATACATACATATATATATTTTTTATGGGTGGTTATGGTTGTGATAAGGCTTCTAGCCAACCCAATTATAGGTCCTGCCTGCACTCTACAACAAAGGAGGACAAATTCTACGACTAAGCTTTGCTCCCGATTAAAAGTATGGGGTTTTATTTATAAAAGTTTATAAGGATGTAATGACACGACTTATTGGAATGAAGTCTTGGCAAAAAAATCTTTTGTAGCCGTTTCATTCAAGTAGAAATGTATATGACAACATTTCTTCGTTCTTATTGGCTATAACATACTACGCACTATGAAAAAACAATTTTCTTTTGTATAGAAACACAATAAAACCTATTGCAAGTTGACATGCAACCCGGTTAGACAACAGTTACTAGCGCGTTTATCTAAACACCACACCCTCTTGGAGGAAAGTTTGTGCAAATAGTGTTTCTTCGAGTTTTATTGGGTCGTTTCTGCTCGAACTACATAAATATATGCCGAAGAGCAAACGATCACTCAAATCAAGCGCACATTCAAGATTTAGACAAACAAATAAATATTCTTAGACAAACACAAGGATATGAAAAGTGCCTACGGATATGTATCTCGATATGTGAAAGAATACACAAAGCACAAATAACATCAAGTTTTCAGTACATACACACACACACACACATACACACACACACACACACACACACACACACACACACACACACACACACACACACACACACACACACACACACACACACACACACACACACACACACACACACATATATATATATATATATATATATATATATATATAGAGAGAGAGAGAGAGAGAGAGAGAGAGAGCGAGAGAGAGAGCGAGAGTATAAATATATATACATATATATAAATATATATGTGTGTGTGCGTGTGTGTGTGTATGTATACACACACACACACACACACGCACACACACACATACACACATATATATACATATATATATACATACATATATATATACACACATATATATATATATATATAATACTTATATACTGAAAATGTCCTTCAGCAATCAGATCGCATATCAGATAGCAATCCCACAATATTTAAAATCTATAAAAAAAATCTATTTAAATCAAATAAATCTGATTTAGATAAGGAAATAGATTTTTTATATTTTCTAAAAAGATAAAAAAAAAATTGCAGGGGGTGGAAAGGCAGTTGGGAGATAGAGTTGATGAAAGAGTATTGGGATGGTTTGGACACACAGAAAGAATGAGTGAAGAAAGATTAGTAAAAGAAGTGTGGAAGGCAGAGGGGGAGGGAGTGAACATAAGGGGGCAACCAAGTATATATATATATATATATATATATATATATATATACATATATATATATATATATATATATATATATATATATATATATGTATATACAATATATACATATATATATATCAAGGACTACTATTACACAGGACGTGCCCACCCAGATCCCTGAGTCCGCTAGCAGAGGCCAATGCTTTCTTTGTAACCTAACATTTTATATTGGACAAACATATCAAAACTAGAAACCTAACATTGTATATAGGACACATATATCAACTACTGAC
>NC_134777.1:99992132-100007132 GCF_046742065.1 Oratosquilla oratoria
TCTTTGAACTTTTTACTTTCTAAAAAACAACACGAATGAGCCCAAATTTGAATTCAAGTCTGTTTCTTGCGCACTGACTAGAATCACATTTGACCACGTAAAACAATTTGCTTTATTTCGTCTTCCTGACAACAGGTCTGTGAAGCATTTATGCAATCAATTATGAGAAAAAATCAAGGTTTGAGTCCTGATAAATTTCTAGAGCACGAGTAAGACATTAGAGTTTCATTTTGTAAAACGCTTTATTCCAAGAGTTTATTCCTCTATGGGGGTTTTAATCCGAGTTTATTCCTGACAAGTTCCACAGTAAGCTTTTTCAAAGAAATGATGTAACAGGATAAGAGGTGAGCTATAGATACATACGATTTGTTCAACAATTCAAATATGACAAAATTTTCTGTGTCCTTGTAAGACCTAATAATACAAGTCACAAAACACAATAGCTGATCTTATTCATATTGTTAGAGGAGAAAATAAAGATATCAACCCATGCCTTGTCTGACTGGCGGAGAATCATAGGTATGTAAGAAACGTTGCTCATTATCCATGAGGTAGTTGAGGCGAACACACAGAGGTAAGATGCCCAGATAGCAGTACCCTCTTCGACTTCTGACCTCGTACACGCCATACCTACAGCCTCTCGTTCTAAGAAACCTTTCTTGCACTCTTAACAAATAATCATTGATCACACTGCGCTTCTCATATACATTATGAATATCCAAAATATGCTCCTAAAGCAACAGAATGTATATATATATATGTATATATATATATATATATATGTATATATATATGTATATATATGTACATATATGTATATGTATATATGTATATACATATATATGTGTGTATATATGTATATGTTTATTTGTATATGTATATGTATATACATATATATATGTATATATATGTATATATATATATGTATATATACGTATATATATACATGTATATATATATATATATATATATATATATGTGTGTGTATATGTATATATACATATGTATATATTTGTATATATATATATATGTATATATATGTATATATATATATGTATATATGTATAAATATATGTATATATATGTATAAATATATGTATATATATGTATATATATATGGATATATATGTATATATATATATATATATATACATGTATATATATATATGTATATATATATATATGTATATATATATATATATATACATATATGTATATAGATATATATGTGTATATATATATGTATATATATATATATTTATATATATATATAAATATATGTATGTATATATGTATGTATATATATAATTATATATATATATATATATATATATCAAGGACTACTATTACACAGGACGTGCGCACCCAGATCCCTGGGTTCGCTAGCGGAGGCCATTGCTTTCTTTGTAACCTAACATTTTATATTGGACAAATATATCAAAACTAGAAACGTAACATTGTATATAGGACAAATGCATCAACTATTGACTTATTCAATACAGTATAAGTTGATATAAACTTTTATAGTGAAATAAGAAACTATTTTTAAGGCACTGTTATGCTTTGATATGCCAATTTTAGCCCGACTTAACAGGTATTATTGTATGAGGTTAGTGGACACCTGGTTTGGCGATTTTTTTTTTTTTTTTTTTTATCTTTTTAAAAAATATAAAAAATCTATTTTTTTTATTTAAATCAGATTTATTTGATTTAAATAGATTTTTTTGATAAATTTTAAATATTGTGGGATTGCTATCTGGTATGCGATCTGATTGCTAAAGGACATTTTTACCATATTAATATAAGGAGCAGTGTTATATAGACTTACCACAAGTATACCAGCAACGGTATAAGCTTACATGTAATATATATATCACTGTACAGCCCACAACAAGTTTCAACAAGATTCTTGTTGAAACTTGTTCTAGGTAAGCAGCTTCTCACTGAGTCAGTTGCTGCTTTGGAATCAACCAGGAAGAATGTCTTCTGAACCTGGCAGAGTGGTTCTTTCAGGCAGAAAAAATGATCGTATTTGGAATTATTTTGAAAAACTACCAACAAATTCTGGCAAAGGGTACCGAGCTAAATGCAAAGACTGCAGCCAGGAACTACAGGGCATTGTGTGAACATTAAAATCTCACACAGATAAATGCCAAGGTCAGCCACAGCATACAGAAGAAGAAATTGATGACCCAGGTAAATAATTCTACTTATTCTTACTTCTTACTTCTTACTTCAGCTCCCAGTAGTAGGCGTTATGCCTGTCAGTGGTCCCAGCATGTTCCTCCATCTGGCTCTATCATGGAAGGCCCCTTCCTCCCTCAGAGTTTCGATGTTGGGCAAGTCATGTCTGCTGAGGGCTTCTTCAACATTTTCTTTCCATCTCTTTCTCGGTCTTCCTCTTGGCCTTCTTCCATCCGGCTTCCACTCCCAGCATCCCCTTGCAATTCTTTCTTCATCCATTCTTTCTAAATGTCCTAACCATCTTAACTGGGCAGCATCTATTTTGCTTAGCATGGAACAGACGCCAATGCTTTTCCTTATGTCTTCATTTTTTAATTTATCTCTCCTCGTCTTTCCAACTATGGCTCTTAATGGTCTCATTTCCGCTGCCTGAATCCTGCTTATGTCTACTTTTGTCATTACCCAACTTTCTGAGCCGTATGTTAGGGTAGGAGACAAGACAGTATTGAAAATAATTCTTTTCACTTCTAAAGGTACATGTTTTTCTTTTATTATTGGCCAGAGAGCTCTAACATTTGCACTAAATTTATTTATTCTTTCTGAAATATCTCTCTTATTTCCACCCTCCTTAGTGACTACACTTCCAAGATATTTGAAGATGTTTGTATTTTTTACCATCTTATTTCCTATGGTGATGCTAAACTCGTGTTCCTCTCTTCTGCTGACGGTCATTATTTCTGTCTTTTCTATATTTATTTTCATGCCTTTCCTTATGAAGCACTCGTTCCACCTTTTTATGTCTTCTTCGATCTCTTCCCTATCTGTGCTCCATTCAGCTATATCATCTGCATAAGCCATTATTCTGTTCTTATAATTTTCTTCTTTACCTTCTTTAAAATCCTCTATTACAGTTTCCATATATGCTATAAAAAGCAGAGGGGATAACACACTTCCTTGTTTAACCCCTGTTTCCACATGGAACCACTTTTCTGATCCCTTTGATGTTCTAACACTGCATACACAGGGGTAATACAAACTTTTTATAGCTTTCTTTAGATGTCCCTTGATACCATACCTCTCCTCTATACATCTCCATACCTTTTCGCGAGGTATTGAATCAAAAGCTTTCTGTAAATCAATGAAAGCGATGTATAGGCTTTGGTTATATTCCCATGCCTTCTCTATTACCATCCTTAGTCCAAAAGTTAAATCCGTTACTGATCTATTACTTCTATAACCATGCTGCTCTTCTCCTAATGAAGGTTCTACTAGGTCTCTTACTCTTCTCTCAATTATTCTCTCGTATAGCTTTGTGATGTGGGGTATTAGGGAAATCCCTCTATAGTTGTTACAATTTCCAGCATCACCCTTACCTTTGAAAATTGGGACTATTAGGGTTTTACTCCACTCCTCTAGTATTGTTCCTTCTCTATAAGTAATACTTGAGTTTCAATATATTTTGCTGTACTATATTTCCTCCTTCCATTATTAGTTCTATTGGTATAATTCATCTACTCCTGGTGTTTTGGAATTCTTCATTTCTCTCAATGCCCATTCAATTTCTTTTTGTGTGATTTCATCATGTTCTTCTCCATCTAAATCTTCCTCCGCCTCTTGCCATTGTTCCTCATTTCCTGCATTTAGGAGCTCCTGGAAGTATTCTGTCCATCTATTGTCTATCTCACCCTGATCCGTAAAAACATTCCCCTCTAGGTCTTTAATGTTATATTGTTTTGCCTTGCTTTTCCTATATGACTTTGCTATACCTTATAATAACTTTTTTTCTTTCTGCAAATCCTCTGTCAATCTTTCTCCCAGATCTTTCCGTGTCTCTGCCTTTGCTCGATATTTTGTAAAATTTGTTTCTTTCCTTGCCAGTACATATTCTGCTCGGCTCTCAGGTGTTCGTCTTCTTAACCACTTTCTTAACTTTAAAGTTTTGTTCTTTACTGCCTGTTTGACCTCCTCATTCCACCACGGTGTGTGTCTTTTCCTATTTCCTCCAATCCATTCTACCCCTAAAGTTTCTTCTGCTACTTCACTGATTGCTTCTTTCAAAATGTCCCATCTTTCTTTTTCCTCATCATTTTGCTTCTCTAATTTTTGTGTAAGTTTAGTTTTATAAGCATTCTTTTTATCTTCCTCTTGCAAACTTTTTGTTTTAAATATTTTTCTTTTTCTACATTGCCGTGGTTTTACCTTACCAATCTTAAGATCAGCCACCAGTAACCTGTGATCTGAATCTAAACTCACTCCTGGTATTACCTTTATATTGGTGAATATTCTTCTGTCTGAACATATTATGTAATCGATAATTGATTTTTTATCAAACTGTCCTGTATTTTGATTCCATCTATATCTAGTGAATTTATGTTCCTCTTTATGTTGATAAAAGCCATTCATTATTTTCAAACCGTTCCTCATGCAGTAATCTATCAGTTTTTCTCCTTCTGAGTTTCTCGTCCCTTCGCCAAATGTCCCTATTATACTTTCTATTCCTTCTCTTTCCTTTCCTACTCTAGCATTAAAATCACCAATCAAAAGTCCTATATCGCCATCTAGAATCTCATATTCTTCCTCTAAACGATCCAGGAAATTTTCTTTTTCTTCTTCAGGACATCCCTGTTGTGGTGCATACACTTGATATATATTGTACTTTCTTCCTTTTATTCGTATTGTACACTTCATTAATCTTTCATTGATCAATTTCACCTCTTGAATATACTGCGTCAGTCTTGGTCCCACTATCATAGCTACCCCGTGCCTTCTCCCTCTCTCTTCTGATCCACAGTACATTAAGGTATATCCCCCTCCGAGGTCTCTTCCTTCATCTTTTCCCCAATGTCTTGTCTCTGCCATTCCTATAATGTCTATCTTTCTTTCATTCATCATCTCCAAGATTTCTTCCTCTTTGTCTCTATATGTTGCGATGTTAATAGTTGCAAGTCTTACTTTGTGGAGTGTCTTGTGCGAATTTCCTTTACGTTTCCGATTTCGTTTACCAAAGCGCCGTCTGGATTCCGAGGCTGGTCGTGGAGTTTCACGAGCAGAAGACTTTTTACACTACCGGCTAGCTAGGCCTGTCGTAGCAACCCTCCTCCTTTCTCATCCGGGCTTGGGACCGGCAATGGCGGAGTTAATTCTACTTATATTGTGTGCATTTCTCCCTTTTCATACGCAATTATAAAAATTTGTTAAACAATGGAGAGTATGTGCAATAAAAATGTGAAGGCCTAAAGGGATGATACTTCAACTTCATTACTTCTAAACTTGGGTAATGACTATATCACTATAATATACTGTATCCACTCAACTTTGGGGCCTAGATGAATGTTATTCATTTCATTCAACATTGTGTAATATATTTCATAGGTTCCATTGGAATTCAGCCCACATGGGATTCAGCCCAAAGGGATTTAGTCTACGCTAACCCAACTAACCCATTATTTTTAGTGAATTTAAAAGTGGACTGAATCCTGTGTGGGCTGAATTCCAAGCCCACCTATTTCATATCCTGTTAATTATTTCCAAATAATTTATTGGCTTGTGTGAATATGATCATTATCTAAAAAATAACTACTGTACTCAAAAGTAGCCTAAATCACACTGTATTCATTCATTTATTTACTCATTTATAAATTATGCAATATGCTAAAATTGTCTGTTTCCATTTCAGGATCTATATCAACAGCTTCAATCCTTCATCATCGGCTCCACTTGAATTATCTGCAAACCTGACTCCACCATTAAAAACGTCACTATCAGACTCCTCTACAGGCGCCACTTCTGCTAAATCATTTTCATCTAAAAGACAGTCATCAACATCTCTGGACAGATTTATTATAAAAACTTCAGCCTCTCAAAAGGAAAATCTCGACAAAGAAGTTGCAACAATTATATTTGCTACAAATTCACCATTTCGTCATGTTCAACATCCTCAGTTTCTCAAGATGGTTCAGAACCTGAGGCCAGGTTATATTCCTTCATCCAAAAAAGATATTGCTGATAAGTACTTGGATCTTGTGTGTGAAAAGGAATATAAAAAGTGGGCAGATGACCTGAATAATGAAACTGTATGCCTTTCAATTGATGGATGGTCTAACATCCATAATAAGCCCATAATATGTGTCACTCTAACAACATCTACTGGTCAGATTTATTTAATTGAAACACTAGACACATCAGGGAAACCTCACACTGCTGAATATCTTCTAACAACTTGTACAAAATTCGATCAAGAAGGCTGAACAATATTTTGGTTGTCACATTGGAAGTGTTGTGACAGACAATGCAGCAAATGTCACCAAGATGAGAAAACTCTTGGAGGAATCGAGTAAACCTGAGAAACCGTCCTCACATACGGCTTATACCATTCCTTGTATACTTGTGGCAAGTCTATATAACACTGCTCCTTATATTGATATGCTAAAAATGTCCTTTAGGAATCAGATCGCATATCAGATAGCAATCCCACAATATCTAAAATCTATAATAAAAAAAAAACTATTTAAATCAAATAAATCTGATTTAGATAAGGAAATCGATTTTTTATAGTTTCTAAAAAGATAAAAAAAAAAAAAAAAAAAATTGCCAACCCTGGTGTCCACTAACCTCATTTAATAATACCTGTTAAGTCGGGCTAAAATTGGCATTTCAAAGCATAACAGTGCTTTAAAAATAGTTTCTTATTTCATTATAAAAGTTTATATTAACTTACAGTGCATTGAATAAGTCAATAGTTGATATATTTGTCCTATATACAATGTTAGGTTTCTAGTTTTGATATGTTTGTTCAATATAGAATGTTAGGTTACAAAAAAGTAATGGCCTCCGCTAGCCGACCCAGGAATCTGGGTGCGCACGTCCTGTGTAATAGTAGTCCTTGATATATATATATATATATATATATATATATATATATATATATATATATATTTATATTTATATATATAAATACATATATATATATATATATATATATATATATATATATATATATATATATCAGGGAAAAAATACTTTTTTTCCAGAGCCATTTTTTATTTTTCTTAAATTTCACCAGATCCATTCTTTTTAATTACCAGAGCCATTTTTGATACTTTCAGAGCCATGTTTTTGCAGGTTCGATTTCCTTCAAACTATTGGAAGGCTAACTCATTACTCATGTGCATAAAAAATAACTTCTTCTTTTTTCAACAAATCAGCCTTTAATTTTGGGGGGAGGGGGATGGGTGAAACTGATCGGCAGACACAGCGCCTCTGTTTCCATTGGCAGTGGTTGGGGGTGAAAATGCACGACAAGCCTTGCAATACACCGTTAGAGTGCCATCACTGCTCCGATCCACTTCAAGCCAATCTAGGTTCCAAGAGCGTATAGTAGATTCATGTTTTACTGGTTTTTGTTTTCCTTGGCCCTTGCCCGTAGAGTTTGAATTAGGCTTTGCTGGTCCAAAAGTGGTTCCTGCCGTCAAAACACTCTCCCTCGATTCTGAAAAGACTGAATCTGAGGGCAAACCATCTTCACTCATCTTCTCTCGCTTCACTAGAAATCGCTTCATGATGCACGATCATCGAAAGTTTGGCATGGACGTGACGTACAAACGTAGACCTAACTACCATAAACCTAAGCTAGCTAACGATAAATCTTTTTATTTTTTTATTTTTTATTCTCCCTCCAAAGATCCATATCTATGAACTAAATATATCATTATCAAATGTTCATACTTATACTTAAATTTATTTATTTTTAATTACTAACCAAACATTTGATTCTATTTTGTTTTCTCATAAATACGCGAACGAGGTTATAAATGGGATTTCCCAGTTTCCCTCCTAGGCCTCGAGCTAGTTTGCATATGTACAGTATACGTATGCATGCGGTGATGTGGTATTGGGTATGGTGCATTGTACATGTAGTCAGCGCGTTGATTGGGCAGCTAGCTGCATGCAACCAATGAACTTCCCTGCATACAGGTACCATGCAATTCGCAACTAGTGACATTATGTAACACGATAGTCGTGTAGAATCTAGTCAACATGTACTATAGTATACGCGCGCATGCAGCTGATACTAAGCTAGGCTAGGTAAGCCATTGAACTCTAGCAGCTATAGCGCGTAAACATACGTACGTACACCAACAAATTAAAGTTGATTGATGCGTTGCGTCACGGGTAAGTTGTGTTTGCTCTGATCCTTTCATCAATGGTGATAGGATTCAGGTATTGCCAAATGATGGATAATGCATGAAAAACGTTGAATCTTGCCGTGGGAGTGATGTTTTTTTTGGGGGGTGGGGGTGGGGGATCGCTCCCGCTATTGAATTTACGAGAGCGACATTGGAACTTTCCCGAGCGAAATCGCTCGTCGCTCCCGTGTATTTTTTCGCTGATATATATACATATATATATATATATATATATATATATATATATATATATATATATATATATATATATATATATATACATAGATATATACAGTATATAAGTGTATATGTATATACATTTATATATATATATATATATATATATATACATATACTGTATATACATAAATATATATATATATATATATATATATATTTTGTACTTATGAAATTCTGATAATCTTGTTTTTCATCTTGCTTGCTTGAAACCGTCACCCAGCCAATCAGAAGAAGAGATATGACGTCACGACTGAGGACCAGCCAATCAGAAAAAGAGATATGACGTCACGACTGAGGACCAGCCAAACAGAAGAAGAGATCAGAAGAAGAGATATTACGTCACTACTGAGGACCAGCCAATCAGATGAAGAGACATGACGTCACGACATCATATGATGCTGTTCCAAGCAACGACGACATGACGTCACAATCTTCTGCATTTCACTTCTTATATCAACGTATCGTTTAGATTTTTTTTACCCAACATACATATATCTATTTATATATACTTATAAAATTTTCATATTCAGTATTTAAAAGTATAGTCAACTCCTGAATTAGCATCTATTAGGCATAATGAGCTTATTAAAATATTACGAAACGTATGAATCATATGATGCGTAAAGTTCCAAGCAACGACGACATGACGTCACAATCTTCTGCATTTCACTTCTTATAACTAATCGAGTCACTGCCTTCGTCTAATGAATAGAGGTGAGAGCTCTAAATTATATTCAATTTGATATAGAAACTTATTTTCTGTGATTTATAGTATACGGTAATAGTGACATAGTATATCTATCATAAAGTTTATATTCATAAACGTTGCTACTCGCTCAAGTCCCATGGGACTCCCTGAATGATAATGATAATGAGTGGGAGTGGGATTGGGAATGGGATGACGAGACGTGACATAGCATAAGCATAATTAAGGAGGATCTCTTTATTTAATTTCTTGAGAACGCCTGTATCCAGTTTACTTTCCTTCGAGAGAGCACGAGGACCGCACAAAACTGGTAAGTTTTAAGCTAATAATAACCTGCTTTAAAAAGATCGTGATATGACATGTTAACAATGGGTTGAAGATACACTTCCAGAGCAGAATGAATGCATATTTTGGTAGACAGAAAGATACATTATGGTACAGCATGGACAATTATATGTTGCGCTGAGTAGAGTTAAGCAAAGGTAAAATATTAAAGTGGTTTTAAATAATTCAAATTGTACAAAGAATGTTGTAAATATAAGAGCATTGTCTTAATAAAAATTTCATTGACCATTTTACTAACAACGTATCATTTAAATTTTTATTTGACCCAACGGGTTACACATAGACACATAGAAGACTTCCTGGAAGAGGCTTACGCCTGTGACTCCAGATCCACATTTACACTTTGTGGTAGCTTGTGGTGGATCTTTGCTTTATAATCGTATTTTAGTTCTTGGTTTTGCCAGAATTTGTCAAGTCTACCCTCATATTGGTTGACTGATTTTGCTGCAATCAACCATTCAGGCAGCTGGTTCCAATTATTGACAACCCTACACGGGAAAGCATATTTTCTTACATCCAGCCGTGACCTTGTCTTGAATAATTTCAGTGAGTTTCCCCTGCTTATGTTCTCTTCCCTAAGCTTCAATATGCCTTGAGTGCAGTCTCCATCATATTTTCCTGTCAGTATCTTGTAGGTTTCTATCATGTCTCCCCGTGCTCTTCTATATGCCAGTGTTGGTAGGTTCAACCTCCTTAGTCTTTCTTCATAGCTCAGTCCTTTAAGTTCTGGCACCATCCTTGTAGCCCTTCGCTGCACATTCTCCACCATCTCAATATCTTTTACCAAGTGAGGACTCCAAACTTGGTTAGCATACTCGGGTTGTCTAGTATTTATATATATACATATATATATATATATATATATATATATATATATATATTATATACACAGTATATGTATATACATATTTATATACATATACATATATATATACGCATATATATATATATATATATATATATACACGTATATATGCATGTGTATATATTTATGTATGAATGTATATATATATATAATATATATATATATATATATATATGTATATATATATATATATATGTTGAAGTATGGAAGACAAATAAGTGGAAGGGCGGTGAGTTAAACACAGAGAACAGTTGGAGTTTTATTCACTGACGTTTCGTCCTTACCAGGACATTCTCAAAGTACAAACTCCAACTGTTCTCTGTGTTTAACTCACCACCCTTCCACTCATATATATACATATACATACATACATACACACACACACACACACACACACACACACACACACACACACACACACACACACATACATACACACACACACACACACACACACACACACACACACACACACACACACATATATATATATTTATATATATATATATATATATATATGTACATATGTATATATATATAAATATATATATATATATATATATGTATATATATGTACATATGTAGATATATATATAAATACATATATATATATATACATATATATATACATATATATATATACATATACATATATACACATATACACATATATATACATACATACATACATACATACATACATACATACATATACCAAGGCTTTTTCCCCCTTCCAAGGGAGGTAGCCAAAAAGGGAAAGGCATAAAAACACTCCCACCCATTTCATCCCTAAATACACTCCACACCCCTCCCACCCTTCCTCTCATCTGAGCACCTCCTGGATGACGGGTCATCCCTGCGCCCTGGGTCAGAAGCAGTGTCGCAAGACACAGTACATCCACAGCGAGGCCGCTTCATTTAATCGGCGACCCCCCCTCTCCGTCCCCCTTTGCATATAAGGTGAGGACGGGGAGAAATCCCTTCGGGCTGCGTCAAAATTTACTCACACATACTACCCCACCCCCCACTTCCCCGCCCATTCCTCCTCATGCAGTCACAACATCATCCATATACAACCATTCTCCACTCACCTCTGTCTTCCGTCCTCTCCCTTCCTTCCTCAACAGACATTCCCCTCTTCCCCAAAGCCCCCTTCACCCCATCCATCCACCTCATCCTAGGACGTCCCCTCATGTTCACTCCCTCCACATCTGCCTTCCATACCTCTTTTACTAGTCTTTCTTCACTCATTCTTTCCATGTGTCCAAACCATCCTAATATTCTTTCATCAACCCTCTCTCCCAAATCCTTTTTCACCCCTGTTCTCCTCCTCACCTCCTCATTTCTCACTCTATCTAGCCTAGTAACCCCCACCATACTTCTCAGACACCTCATCTCAAACACATTCAAACTCCTTCTCTCTTCTTCTCTTATGTTCCACGTTTCTGCCCCATACAGTGCTGTTGGCACAATCACTCCTTCATACAGTCTCCTCTTCGCATCCATTCCCAAATGTCTATTCCTCATTACACTCTTTAAACCACCAAGGCATTTACTCGCTTCTCTCAATCTACATTCTACCTCCACCTTCACTCCACCTTTTCCTGCTACACTTGCACCCAAGTATCTAAAACTATCCACTTCCTCCAGTCGCTCTCCCTTAATGTTCACTTCCAGTCTACTGCCACTTTCACCCCTTGTACATCTCATCACCTTACTTTTACCCACATTTATCTTTAGCTTTCTTCTATCACATACTCTCCCAAACTCTGCCACCAGCTTCCTCAATCCCTCCTCTGACCCTGCCACAAGCGCAGTGTCGTCCGCAAACAACAGCTGGCTCACCTCCCACTTTTCTCCATTTTCTTTAACCATCTCCAATCCCTGACTCACTAACCTAGCATTCACCTCTCGCACCACCCCATCCATGTATAAGTTGAACAGCCAGGGCGACATAACGCATCCTTGACGAAGTCCCACCTTTACTTCAAACCACTCACTCTCTCCATTTCTAATCCTAACACATGCTCTACTACTCTCATAAAAACTCTTGACAGCTCCCAAAAGCTTTCCTCCTGTCCCATAAATCTGCATAACCTCCCACAGTGCCTTTCTGTCTACCCTATCATAAGCCTTTTCCAGATCCATGAAAGCCCAAAAAACATCCTTCCCCTTTCCTATAGCTTTCTCACATATCTGTCTTACCACAAAGATCTGATCTACACAACCTCTACCCGTCCTAAATCCACACTGTTCCTCACCAATTATTCCCTCTGTTCCTCTCCTAATCTTTTCAATTAAGATCCTCCCATAAGCCTTCCCTACTACACTCAACATGTATATATATATATAAATATATATATATATATATATGTATGTATATATATAAATATATGTATACAGATGTATATGTATATATATATATATATATATATATATACATATATATACTCGTATATATATGTATGTATGTATGTATGTATATATATTTATGTATACAGATATATATATATATATATATATATCTGCTCTCCTCTTTGCCTCCTTTACCTTTTGCTTTACTTCTCTTTTCTTTTCTTTGTACCTCTCATATGACTCCCCTGTCCTCTTTTGTAACCAATCTGTGAATGCTCGCTTCTTCTCTTCTACAGATGTGAAATGGGGTAGGAGTATGACAGAAAATTTTGAAAGTAATAAAAAGATTTTTGGAAAGAAATTAAGAGAGGAAGAGGAGGCGAATCAAGTAGGGAAGAAAAGGTAAAAGGTACAGATGGAGAGTTGATAATGGAAGAGATGGCAGTGAGGGGAAGATGGGCAGAATATTTTAGGGAGTTGCTAAATGTGAAGGAGGATAGGGAAGGAAAGATAGCTGCAGTGGGAAATACGAAGAAAATGAGAGTGATGAGTGAGGAGAACGGAGGAGAAATAAGGAAGGATGAGGTGAAGGCAGTTGTAAAGATGATGAAAGCAGGTAAGGCACCTGGTCTGGATGGATGTCATGCAGAATGTCTGAAAAAGGGAGGTTCAGTGATGGTGGACTGGGTGGTGAGATTATTTAATGTTTGCTGGAGAGAGGGTAAAGTACCGGAGGACTGGAGTAGTGCCTGTATAGTTCCTCTTTACAAGGGAAAAGGGGACAAGTGTGAATGTAGTAATTTCAGAGGGATTAGCCTGTTGAGTGTAGTAGGGAAGGCTTATGGGAGAATCTTAATTGAGAGGATTAGGAGAGGAACAGAAGGAGTAATTGGTGAGGAACAGTGTGGATTTAGGACGGGTAGAGGTTGTGTAGATCAGATCTTTGTGGTAAGACAGATATGTGAGAAAGCTATAGGAAAGGGGAAGGATATTTTTTGGGCTTTTATGGATCTGGAAAAGGCTTATGATAGCGTAGACAGAAAGGCACTGTGGGAGGTTATGCAGATTTATGGGATAGGAGGAAAGCTTTTGGGAGCTGTCAAGAGTTTTTATGTGAGTAGTAGAGCATGTGTTAGGATTGGAAATGGAGAGAGTGAGTGGGTTGAAGTAAAGGTGGGACTTCGTCAAGGATGCGTTATGTCGCCCTGGCTGTTCAACTTATACATGGATGGGTGGTGCGAGAGGTGAATGCTAGGGTAGTGAGTCAGGGATTGGAGATGGTTAAAGAAAATGGAGAAAAGTGGGAGGTGAGCCAGCTGTTGTTTGCGGACGACACTGCGCTTGTGGCAGGGTCAGAGGAGGGATTGAGGAAGCTGGTGGCAGAGTTTGGGAGAGTATGTGATAGAAGAAAGCTAAAGATAAATGTGGGTAAAAGTAAGGTGATGAGATGTACAAGGGGTGAAAGTGGCAGTAGACTGGAAGTGAACATTAAGGGAGAGCGACTGGAGGAAGTGGATAGTTTTAGATACTTGGGTGCAAGTGTAGCAGGAAAAGGTGGAGTGAAGGTGGAGGTAGAATGTAGATTGAGAGAAGCGAGTAAATGCCTTGGTGGTTTAAAGAGTGTAATGAGAAATAGACATTTGGGAATGGATGCGAAGAGGAGACTGTATGAAGGAGTGATTGTGCCAACAGCACTGTATGGGGCAGAAACGTGGAACATAAGAGAAGAAGAGAGAAGGAGTTTGAATGTGTTTGAGATGAGGTGTCTGAGAAGTATGGTGGGGGTTACTAGGCTAGATAGAGTGAGAAATGAGGAGGTGAGGAGGAGAACAGGTGACCAAAAGGATTTGGGAGAGAGGGTTGATGAAAGAATATTAGGATGGTTTGGACACATGGAAAGAATGAGTGACGAAAGACTAGTAAAAGAGGTATGGAAGGCAGATGTGGAGGGAGTGAACATGAGGGGACGTCCTAGGATGAGGTGGATGGATGGGGTGAAGGGGGCTTTGGGGAAGAGGGGAATGTCTGTTGAGGAAGGAAGGGAGAGGACGGAAGACAGAGGTGAGTGGAGAATGGTTGTATATGGATGATGTTGTGACGACATGAGGAGGAATAGGCGG
>NC_134777.1:100012132-100024632 GCF_046742065.1 Oratosquilla oratoria
GCACAGGGAAAAGCGTTGATATTTCCGTGATTTCGATGTTATCATTTCCTTTGTTTAAAAATGAACTACTCTTACATGAGGTAATGAGCCTTTTGGTATATGTATGTACGTTACTTAAGATTGTTATGATTAAGATGATGTTTATGTTTCTATCAATATTTCTGCACTCATTTTCATTCCCCCTCCCTCAAATTCATTTTTCTCTTCATAGATTATTCTGTCTAATTCAATTATGTCATCTGCCACTGCAAATATGTCATACGCGTGGATCATTATGTCGTTTTTCTTCATTTCGAAATGCATGTACTGTTATCAAAAGAAAAATAAGGAACAATAATAAATAATAAATAATTCAACTAAACTGGAAAACTACAAGCCAACTGCTTGTATTAGATAAGAAAACCTCTGCAAGGTTTAATTGTACAGGGTATAGTGATGTTCACAAGATTGAGGTCTGCACAATGGGATAGATTTGGCCCAATCAGACAACGTCATGGTTCCCCGCCCTTCTCTTTCTCCCTTTCCCTTTTATTTTCTCTTTACTCTCCGTTTTTCTCTCTCTCTTTTAATTTTCTAAATCTCTCTCTCTCTCTGTCTCTCTCTCTCTCACTCTCTCTCTCTCTCTTTTGTTCTTTTTCCCGATTTATCTTCAAAATATTTTATTAGTGGAATATTTGTGAAAGGTAATAAGCAAAAATGTTGATTATACAATGCTGCACGATACACATGTCAATGAAGTTTTGTCTTGCATATGTTCTCTTTTTTTCTCTTTTTATTTTCAGGAAGCTATTGATATTGTTCTATTTTAATAATCTAATTCTACAGAGTTGCTGAGCATGAGTATTGTTTTTATAAAGTTCAGTTTCAAGGTGGACAAAAGAGAAATGAGTCAGAGAACAAAAGCGAACCGAGTGGTTTTGTCGTTCAAGTTTCCCTCATAAGTGACGTCATGTCGTTTGACTTGAAAGGAAGGACTGCATCACAGGCCATGGGTTTGGTATTAGTTCTTCTGCCATACACGTAACCTCTCGGCTTCGTGCATTTAGCTATTCCACCCTTTACTTGTATACAAAATAATGCACAACCAATATAATGGCACAGAAAATCAAGAACATAGAACAACGTTAATGTTAAGGTTTCTCATAAAACAAGCTTTGAACAAGAAAGATTAATGCATACAGCATATGACTTGTCAGGAGCAGTATATTACACGACTCAGAATATGTTTAGGCGTAATATATTTATTCTCTACAATCTAATTCGTTAGCTTTTAGCTCAACACCTGGTTGAGAATCACTCTTCTAGAATATCCAAGCAGGGTTAAATAAAACTCCTTCTTGGGTTTTGGCCGCATCCCTGGGAATTCGTTGTTCTGCAGCATCGTTCTACCACCACGACGACAACGACGCCGCTTTCGTGCGTAAAATCCGGCTCAGGAGCACATCTGGGTTTCAAAGTCTGACGAGAACTGTGAGTTGCCCCTCTCTGCTCGCAAATGGCGTGGTCATCAGGGTTCTATGTTGCAAATGTGCCTGAAAATCTGTGCTATGTTGAAATGTTGCAGGAATGAAGCCAACATCTTGCTGTGCCATTCACTAGCGCAAAAGGTTAATATGAGGCTGTCAGCAAACTTTGGGATCCAATTTGCAGTCTGCGGTGGAGCGTGGACCTGGAATTCACAAACAAAACTAGGTCCAGTACTTTGACAACAGTCCACTATGTCGTCAGAGGAAGGGAGGCGGCTATCATTCATTGATTTCTTTAACTGTTTATTTATTCATCTATTTATTCAATTATTTCTTTTATTATCGTTATCATTATTTATTTCACTTTGACCTTTGCAGTTCGTCTAATCTCGTTCAGAGCTAGCATCACCCGTTACCGGTGAGGTTTCCGGAAGTTAGAATTACAAAGACGGTGAGGTTGCTCAGGAGATAGAGAAAAAACCGCCGAGATTCCGATAGAGCTTTTTTTTTTTTTTTTTTTTTTTTTTTTTTGGGGGGGGGGGGGGGGGGTTAAGGGGGCTTATCTTTTCCATTGGTGAATTTAAGACACCCTCCAGTGACGAAATGTTTTTGCCAAACTGCCCAATTAGTTTCATCATTGACCAAATTCTTCGTAACAACAACATCCACGAGAGTGCAACGAAACAATAAAAAGAAACTTAACTATTTGAAAACCAGTTTGCAGCTTCTTGTATGTGCGAGACACAAAACCTTTGTTCCTTCGTAGCAACAGAAATTGTTTTTTTGACTGTCAGAATTTCTGCTTTGCTGAATAAAACCACCTGGTAGCAGCCAGATGAAGAGTCTTAAATCGCTTTTGACAGTAAAAATGCTAAAAAAAAAAGTTAGCTGAATAGCAACCAAGTGATATACGAGTATAAGAAATGAGAATATGGAGCACCTTTGGTCTTGTGGTTTGTTTGACCAATTAACATCAACAAAGAGAATAGCTTTAAACCTTCGGGATAACTTTCTATCGGTCGTTCATAGCATTTTGTTGCAGCAAATTATTTCATTTGCTGCCTGGCAACCAACTTAAACGAAGCTGTGCTATTCTAATTAGCCCTTAAGCTCTTGATCTTCCATTCAACTGAATGCAATCGCCTGATGACAGCCAAAAAATATAAACAAGAATAATTCCTGTCGACCACGGGCTGACTGATATGCTATGCTCAACCAAAATGTTTCAGTATCACAGGCCAATGATGATAATTGTTCAGATTTGTTCTAGGCGCCTTTTATATATCTTTTTACTCTGCGTGCCTCCAGGCAATTGTGTTCAGCGAAAGGAAACATCAAGATTAAATGTCCATGAACTCTTTGACCTTGTTTTATGACGCACACTTTCGTTCTGTCCGACGACAAGAATTTTTATTCAGCTGAAGGGAACCCTTCCACGAGCGAAAGACAGAAACGTTTCTTGTCTTGTTGAATCATGTGTGAGATGGCAGAGCGACAAGAGAAATGGAATGTGGAATTGTTTTGGGAAAGAACCTTACTTTGGAGATGCGTCCTCGCCATCCGACTCCTATGTTGTTGCAGTTTATTCACAGTTGCAAATAGAACCCCCCCCCCCCCCGCTGACAATGGCAAAGAGTAATGAAAGCCAAATTGGCTGCCCGGCACCCACATCCTTTGGAATGGCATGGAGTGTCTGATGCACATGAGCAACACACAAATTTCAGAATGCAGTCTGATGCAGGCAGCTTCCATGTGTGGACGTGTAACAGGTAATGTGTAGCTTTGAATGCCACGTCTGACTTCGACCGACTTATAAGTTTTATTCTGGCTGCCCTTTGGCGGTTTTATTCAGCTCAAGGACACGCATATCCTTCGCCCCGGCAGTCAAAAGGTTAGTCGGATCTGGTAGCAGGATATCGAGACCCAGGTCTAATCGTAGATTATTTAGTGGTGGGTCAGACTGCTGGTCCTTTCTACAGATGACACACCGACATCACACACTTTTTATACTTCTGTTTTCTCAAAGCATTTTGTAGCAGGAGAACACGGGGTCGTAACGATTTTATGAAGCTTTCTAACAATTTCTTGTTGTCCAGACTTCAACTCTTGTGTTAATCATGTCTCCTTTTTCAAGTTGGATGATGTGCACGCTTGAAGTCCCTCGACATTGTTGACGTGCAGTCTTTGTCTCTCATAACAAGACGCAGAAAACTTTCGTAGCAATTGTGTCATGAAATAAACAAATGGAATCTCTTAATTATATCTTTTTACCAAACCTGTCAATGACAAAGACTTTTTTTCAGGTATACATGGTACCAACGATGATAGTCAAACATCGACGAACACATTTTCAAAGCCCGACTGCATTTTGTATGTTTTACAAATGGAGATATTTGAATAGTCACCATTTATATTGGCATATCGCTTTGTCAGATGATTCATCCGGTTGCTGGAATTTCATCCGCACGAAATTGAACGACGCAAAGGTCAAAGGGTGCACCTTGGTGAGACAACAGCTTCTTGTCGATGCATGCAAGCGTACATTTTACTTTGTCATATTTGCCTTCTCTAACCTCATTGATTAATTTCATTTACCCTCGCAAATTGAGCGGTAATGTTTTGAATAGGATTAACATTTGCCATTGAGATTTACTGTTTATTGCATACTGTATTTTGCCTTTGAAATTTTCTTAGTTCATCAAATAATGACAAAGGTATTATTGAAATATTGCCATTACTAAATTAGAAAGTTTTATGTGTATTAGCTTAAATTATTCTGCATTTGTATAAATATTCCATAAATATTATTTAGTTTCAGATCAAAATAAATCTGACCATAACAGATGAGAAAAAAGGGAAGAGATAGGCAGAATGTTTGTGAGAGGAAAGATTAATGTGTTGGCAATGAGACTAAAATGAAAGTGAAAGGTGATTTTGAGTTTGGGAGTGTAGTAAGGAGGGTGTCTGGAGTGAAGAGAGAAAGAGGAAGGGAAGGGGTGGCTCTACTAGTAAATGAGATGGTAGGTAAGCGAGTGAAGGGATAGATGGAGGATTCTTCAAGGTTAATGTGGATGAAGGTGAAACTGGGAAGGGAGATGTGGGCCTTTGTAAGTGTATATGGGCCTGGTAGTGAGAAGAGTGCAGAGGAAAGGGAGATTTTTTGGATAGAGTTAAATGAATGCGTAGAGAGTTTTGGGAAGAATGTCAATGCAATAGTATTGGGAGATCTCAATGCTAGAGTAGGGGATGAACCAATAGATGAACTTGTTGGGAAGTGTGGAGTGGCTGGTAAAAATCATAGTGGAGAGTTAATGGTGGAGATGTATTTAGAAAGATGATAGCTAGCACAGTGTTTAGGAAGAAAGTCAAGCATAAGTACACATTGGAGAGGGTGGTGGATCGAAGGGTGGTTGATAAGGCATTAATGGACTATTAGGTGGTATCTAGGAAAAATATACGACAATTTTTGGATGTCCATGTTCTTAGGGGAGAGAGTTGGGGAAGATCAGATAATTTGTTGGTGGAGGTAAGTTAAGAGTGGAGGATAGGTGGAGAATGAGGAAAAGGATGGAAGGTAGAGAGGTGCTTAGATCAAACTGTTTAAATGAGAAGGAAAAGTAGCAGGAGTACAAGAAGAAGCTGAGAGAAGAGTGGGAAGTGGTGAAGGATAGAGTGGAAGCACAGTAGATGCTGATGAGGAACTGGGGTGTTTCAACGAGGGAGTGACAAGGTGTGCAAAGATGATACGTGGAACAAGGATGATGGGATGATGAAGTGAAGAAGGTAGTAGAAGAGAAAAAGCGAGCATTAGGAACTGTTTGGAAAGTAGGGTGAGAGAGAAATATGAGAGGTATAAAGAAAAAAGAGAAGCAAAACAAAAGAAAAGACAAAAAGGAGAGCAGATGCAAAATGGGGGAAGAGCATGATAGAAATTTTTAAAGCAATAAACAGATGTTTTAGAAGGAAGTCAAGAGAGGAAGGGGAGGTGAGTCAAGTAAAGGAGAAAAGGGAAAAGGCGCAGATGGACAGATCTTAACGGAAGAGGAGGCGGTATGGGGAAGATCGGCGGAGTGTTTCAGAGAGCTGTTGAATGTGGAGGAGGATAGGGAGGGATCGCTGGTATCAGTGGGAGTCACTAAGAAAATGACGGTGATGGGAGAGGAAAATGAAAAAGAAATAGGGAGAGATGAGGTGCAAATATCTTTGAAAATGATGAGAACAGGTAAGGCAACCTGAGCCACATGGGTGTCATGCAGAGTATCTGAAGAAGGGAGATACAGTAATATTGGTCTGGCTAGTGAAGTTGTTTGATGTGTATCTAATGGAGAATAGAGTGCCTGAGGACTATAAGAATGCCTGTATAGTTCCACTTTACAAGGATAAGAGGACAATTGTAAGTGTAGTAGTTTCAGAGGGATCATTGTGTTGAGTGTAGTTGGGAAGGCTTATAAGAGGGTTTTAATGGAGAGGATTAGGAGAGGTACAGAGGGAGTAATTGGTGAGGTACAGTGTAGGTTTAGAAAAGGTAGGGATTGCGTGGATCAGATTTTTGCGGGAAGATAAATTTGCGAGAAAGTTTTAGGAAAAGGTAGGGATATTTTTGGGGTCCTTTATGGATTTAGAAAATGCTTATGACAGGGTAGATAGCAAGGAACTAGGAGGTTTTGCAAATATATCGGATTGGGGGAAAGCTGTCAAGAGCAGTCAAAAACTTTTATGAAAATAATAGAGCTTATGTTAGATTGAGAAATGGAGAGAGTGAGTGGTTTGAGGTAAAGGTGAGACTGCGTCAGGTGTGTGGCATGTTTCCATGGCTGTTCAATGTGTACATGGATGAGATGGTGTGTAAGGTGAAGGCGAGGGTAATGGGAAGGGGACTGGAGATGGTTAAAGAAAATGGAGAGAAGTGGGAGGTGAGCCAGTTGTTGTTTGTTGATGACTCTGCGCTTGTAGCAGGATCAGAGGAAGGTTTAAGGGAGTTAGTGACAAAGTTTGGGAAGGTATGCGATAGGAGGAAGTTGAAGGTAAATGTGGGTAAGAATAAGATGATGAGATGTACAAGGGTAGAGGGTGGTAGTGAGTTGGAAGTACGTCTAAAAGGAGGGAAGCTGGAGTAAGTGGATAGCTTTAGGCATTTGAAATCACATATGGCAGGAAAGGGAAGAGTAGAGGTGAAGGTAAATTGTAGATTGAGAGAATCAAGTAAATACTTTGGGAGGTTAAAAATGTTATGAGAAATTGGCAACTGGGAATGAATGCAAAGAGGAGATTGTATGAAGGGGTAATTGTGCTGACGGCATTGTATGGAGCAGAGCCTTAGAATTTAAGAGAGGCAGAGAGGGAAATTTTGAATATGTTTGTGACAAAATGTCTGAGAAGTATGGAATGGGTCACTAGGTTGGATAGAGTGAGAAACTAGGAAGTGAGGAGGAGAGCGGGAGTGGAAAAGGAGATGGAAGAAAGAGCTGATGAAAGATTATTGGGATGGCTTGGACACATGGAAAGAATGAGTGATGAAAGATTAGTAAAAGAGGTGTGGAAGGCAGGTGTGAAGGAAGTGAACTTGAGGGCACGACCGAGGATGAGATGGATGGATAGGGCGAAGTGGGTGCTGAGCAAGAGGGGAATGTCTGTTGAGAAAGGAAGAGAGAGGGCGGGAGATAGGGATGAGTGGAGAATGACTGTATGGATGATACTGTTATGCAAGGAAAGGAGGGATGGGGAAGGAGGGAGTAGGGGTGTTTATGTGTGAATGACATTTTGACGCAGCCCGAAGTGATTTCTCCTCGTCTTCATTTTTCTTGCATAAGGGGACGGAGAGGGGGGATCACGGATTAAGTGAAGCGGCCTTGTTATGGATGTACTGTGTCTTACTGCATTGCGTTTGATCCAGGGCAGTTGGCGGATGCAGGAATGACCCGTCATCCATGAGGAGCTGAGATGGGAAGGGTGGAGGGGTTGGTGGAAGGGAGTGAAATGGGTGGTGAGAATAGGTACATGCCTCTGACTTGGCTACCTCCCTTATAAGGGTGAAAAAGCTCTAGGTATATATATATCTATATTATATATATACATATATATATATATATATTATATATATATATACATGTATATAATATATATATGTATATACATATGTATATACATATATATATATGTATATACATATATATATATATGTATATATTTTTATATATATATATATATATATATATTTTTTTTTTTTTTTTTTTTTTTCCTGGTGATATTCGTAACACCTACAATCTACCAGATTCTACACCAGAAATAGGCAACCTTTTAAAACGTGGGTGCCAAAATCAGTCAAATATTTTATACGAAAAGATTCTCGCGTGTCAACGGAATGAAACTATGAGTCTACATTTGAGTATGGTGACCCTCCCTTCACCTCCAAGCGCCCTAAACCGCCACCGAATGCAGCATCCGGTTACCAATGGTCACACAAAAGAAGTTGGAAATTATTTAGTTACTCTTTTAAGGTTATCTCTGGGTTTCGCATAACGGAAGAAAGTCTTTAGTGCACCAGGTTTGGTACGCGTGCTAAGAGCTTCCCGGGCCCTGATCTATACCTTTTCCAGGGGAAGTAGTGGTCATGGAACGGAGAGAAAAGTTATTAACGTTGAAATAGACTTTGCGCTCATGAAACGATGTATTAGTTAGAACCAAGTTAAAAATGACTACCAGAGCACAATTTTAAAGAAAACATGAGCAAAGGGAGAAACGAAGGAAAGGTTTTACGAGTCAACGCAAAATGAAAACTGACAGTGACAACAGAAAGGATAAAAAAAGAGAGTGAAAATTATTTATCTGCATGGCCAATACCACAACTCTTCGCGCCAACAACGGATCTAGGAAATGAAAACAGTATTATACATGAATTCAGAGAAAGGATTTTTTTTTAAGCTTAATAGATTTACCTGGTAACAACCAGAAAAATCCTTAAAGCTGACGGTGGTTTCGAAGGTTAATCGTGACACTTTTCATGATATATGATTCACGAACCCACAGAAGTGCCTCTCTGCTGAATAAAATCATCTTGCGTTAGTCAGATCAAAATCCTTACAGTGCACAACAAAATGTATGCAAGGATTAACAAGAAAAAGGAATTTTAACATCTTCAGAACACCCTAGGCTTGTCGTTAAAGAGTTGAGGCGACACAGAGTTCTATTCCCGCTGATTGACTCCCTTGATACAGTACCGTTCGCTGAGATGAATAAAATCGTCTATGGACAGCCAAAACCATCTGAAAAGAACGTCGTCGTTGTATACCAGAAGGGTTCAATGCAGCAGCCATGATGTTTTATCATAAGTTAAATAGAATTGTCTAGTGTTACCCAGAATAAAGTCTACAAAAAATCGCCGTGGTAGTTAATTAAGGAGGCCTTGTTTGTTTAATTCAAACACCGGATTTTTTTTTTCTCTAAGTTTAATCAAATCGCCTGGCATTAATCACAACGAAATCCTTTAGACGTGAAATATTCATTTATCTGGGTTGTGAGGGAATCGACTGCATGGCAATGAAAAAAAGGTTTAAAAATATCCACGGGAGAACCCCATATGATTCAGGACATCAAAAACTCCCTAATCCTTCCCAACTAGATCCCAAATTTCGTGTAGAAGAATGATGGAATATTCGCTTAGTTCAAGAGACATCAGCTCCGAGGGGAAGGAAGAACCAAGAGATATCATCGATAAAGGTGAACATCCCAGTAAATATGTTTTTCCTCCTCCGAAGCAGGACACCGAAGAATCACAAAATTCATCGAACAACCAGCGACGTGTCACAAGTCGACAAAGTTGTGTCGCTTGAAGGTTTCGTATTGACTATCAGCGCCAGACTCGTGAGCAGAAAGATACAGCTCGATGAAATATGAACGTGAAATTGGAAACCCCTACTGTGTGACCATTTCCTGGAGGAAGTTGAGAGGAAGGGGGGAGGGAAAAGGGTCTGAGGTCAACAACAGCTGCGGTGATGTACCCTTATTTCTTAACCGGTTTCTATTTTACAACCCAAGGGCTTTTCCCCCTTATAGTTGAGGTAGCCAAGTCAAAAGGCAAGTACCCACTCCCACCCATTCCATTCCCATCCACCACCCTTTCTTCTCTCTCATCTTAGCTCCTCATGGATGACGGGTCATCCCTATATCTCGCCCACTACCTTGGGTCAGAAGCAATGTAGCAAGATACGGCACATATACAGCAAGGCCGCTTCACTTAATCGGCGACCCCTCCCACCTCCACCCCTTCATGCAGATAAAAGAAGAGGACCGGGAGAAATCCATTCGTGTTGCATCAAAATATCATTCATACATAACCACTCCCTACCTTCCTCCCCCTCTTCCATCCTTGCATCACAGCATCATCAATATACAACCATTCTCCACTCACCCCTATCTCCTGCCTTCTCCTTTCCTTCCTCAACAGACATTTCCCTCCTGGTCATCACCCTTTTCACTCCATCCATCCATCTCGTCCTCGGTCGTGCCCTCAAGTTCCTTTCTCCACCTCTGTCTTCCAAACTTCTTTTATTAATCTTCCTTCCCTTCACTCATTCTTTCCATGTGTCCAAACCATCCCAATAATCTTTCATTAGCTATATCTACCGTCTCCTTTTCCACTCCCACTCTCCTCCTCACCTCCTCGTTTCTCACTCTATCTAACCTTTAAACCCCTACACATAATTCTCAGACATTTCATCTGAAACACATTAAGAATTTCCTTTCTGCCTATCTTAAATTCTAAGTCTCTGTGCCTTAGTGCCGTCAGCACAATCACCCTTTTAAATAATCTCCTCTTTTCAACCATTCCCAAATACCTATGTCTCATGACAATCTTTAATTCTCTAAGGCATTTCCTTGCTTCTTTCCATCTACAATTTAATTCCACCGCTACTCCTCCCTTTCCTGTCATATGCAGCCCCAAATACCTAAACCTATCCACTTCCTTCAACCTCTCTCCATTAAAACTTATTTCCAGCTCGTTGTCATCCTCTCCCCTTGTCCATCTCATTACCTTACCAGAGCGGATGTCCACGGGCCAAGATCGCGATCCTTGTGTTTCCTAGCTAGGTCACCCTTCGTCATATCTAGTAGAGGTTGTGAAATCCCGGTAAAATTTGGAATGAATTTCCTATAATACCCCGCTCATCCCAGGAAAGAGAGCAATTCTTTCTGACGCGCTGACTGTGGGAAAGCTTTGATGACTCGAACCTTCTCTGGTTGAGGCTTGATCCCGTCCAAGGATATTACATGCACTAGGTAGGCGAATTCTTTCTGGAAGAAGTGACACTTCTCCAGCCTCAAAAGAGATGCCTGACTCCCGTAACCCCCATAGGACATCCTCAAGGTTCTTGAGGTGGTCGTCCCAAGTGGTTCCCAGAACAATGATATCGTCCATGTACACCATCGAGCTAATCCCTAACAGCCCCGTCAGTACCTGATTCATCACCCGCTGAAAGCATGATGGAGCGTCTTTCAATCCAAAGGGGAGAGATGTGAACTCGTAGTGACCCTCGGGCGTTGAGAACGCAGTTTTCTCGCGGCTGCTCTCCACCAGCGGGATCTGGAGATACCCGGATTTAAGATCCAATAGGGAAAATATGACGCTGGCGCCGAGACTCTGTAACATCGAGTCGATATGGGGGATTAGGAACCTATCATCTACCGTTCTTGTTTAGTGTTCGAAAGTCGAGACAGACCTGAACTGTGTTGCCCTTCTTTATCAAGGGGATGACAGGAGCATTATACGGGGATCGAGATGGTGGATGAGTCCTTACCCCCCGTCGTAGTTTATCCCTTCGTAATATATCCACTTTCTCGGTCTCCTGCACCGTTCCTACTGATAAGTCTGTTCCAGCCTCTACCAATGAAATCTCCCCTAAGAGTGTAAGTTCCCCAACCATGTGATCTTCCTGGATCTCAAGGGCATCAGGTCCCAAGTTCAGAAACGGGATTTTGCATCAGGTGTTTCCTTTTTCCCCTTTTGTGCAGTTCTGCTACTTGCTGGCCGAACGGGCTGGCATCCTCAGCGTATGTTCGCGCCGTGAACAACGCCGAGATGGCCTGACCTGCGGGAGTGAGCTTGTCTGCTCTCTCTAAGACCAACACCAGTGATCCGCCCGAGAGATCTGGTACCCTCTCAGCCTCGATGGTTTTAATTGGAAACGTGGCTACCTCTCTTACCACCTGATGACTCTGTCTCTCCTCAAACATGGTGAGCATTGGTGTTGCTGAAGCACTCGTCCCTGCAAGGACTACCGGAATACCCTTGCCGTCAACTTTGAATGTTAAAGGACGGAATGTTAAACTCACCCTGTGCGCTGACAAGAAATCAATCCCTAATATCAACTTAGCGGGAAGGCCTTCTACAGGGATGACAAAGAATGTTTGTGTGTAAACTGGAAACCTGCTGGACCAATCCTCACAGTAAATTTACCAAGGTTAATCTCCGAACCATTTGCCACTGTGATTCTATTCCTTTGTTTGCTTATTTATCTATTCACCTATCTATTTGTTCACTGTTTTATCTTTACTTAACTATTCATTGTATTTATCTATTACAATTTTTTTTCATTATTAATTTTTCTTTTCGTCACTGTGTATTTACCAATGCGGATGTGAGCTACCTTTCCAGTTGCCAGCAACGGCCAGATTTACTACGGCACGCGGAGGACAGCCTTTGCCCAAAAACAGTAAATATCTCATAGAAAGCTTCTTCGGGGTTATTATGGATAAACTATGAATAACGTTTATATGACTGGTCAACTTGGAGATATGATGGTCGAAAATTATCTGTGTACATTCTATACTTCATGTATGTCCTGTGTATTTTATTCATTACATATGAGCGATAATTTTGCTCGAAGTCTCACGTGCGATGAATTACATGAACTTATTTCTCTTTTGCAAAAATTAACTATATCACGTCCATAAGTGTAAGTACCTACGCATACTTTTTCTTTTGTTTTTTTTACTCGAATTCACTTACATTCCGACTTTCTCTGTACCTACATCTTC
>NC_134777.1:100032132-100049632 GCF_046742065.1 Oratosquilla oratoria
CTCTTCATCTGCTGATAGAGAAGATTGGGTATACACTTATATGATGTTGAGATTGAATGGACTAGTATTTATTTTTAGGAGTATTTCTCTATCAGATGTTGCTCAATATACCAAGAGACATTTGAATTTTTGCTTTTGTAAAATGTCAAGCTTACTCCTTTTTTATGCTTATCTCAACCGGGGTATGTACAATCCCTCCCCCTCAGCCTCTTCAACCTCTTTCCACCTACAATCACCCACTCCTATTATATAAATTTTCATTTTAGCCATTCCCCATTTAACATTAACTTCTTTGTTCATGCAATACCTTGGAATTTCACGTAACAATCATAAGGTTCTTATTCACTTATTCTATTTTGTTTCATTTTACTTTAATTTCGTTAATTTTATTTTGTTTTATTTGATCTTATTTTGTTTTATTTTATTTTGCTTTATTTCCTCTTTTATTTATTTTCTATTCTATTTCATTAAACTTTTATCTAATTCTATCTTATTGTATCTTATTTATCTATTTATTATCTATCCATATATTATTTTCTTTCATACAGTTTTGGATTACAATTGGGAACTCTCTGTGACCCATAGCCATTTCTACCGAATGAGGTGTTAGCGTCCATTAATATAGGACTGAGGCCATAAACGCTGATCACGATATTTCTTCTAATTGGACTCTCTATGGCTATTGCCCGGGACGAAAAATCAACTCCGATAGTTTGCCTTTACTTGTCGAAATGTGGTCGGAAATCATCTATTCAGCTGGATGTTGGTTCTAATAATATGATGATCGTCAAGTTAGGTTGGGATTCACTCCCCACGTTGTATAAGGATTGTTAGTTCTCTTTGATTTTACATTTTACGTGAAGATTCTTCCCATATTCCCTGAAATTTACTAATATTCATCTCCTTTCTCAAAGAAAATGTTATAATCCTCTCAAGGTCGATGGTTATTATTGCAATTATAAAATTCAAAGCAGTTTCTGTAAACTAATAATAATAACGGTTTTTTATCTAAGCCGTTGAAACAAGACAATGACCTTACGTTTCATCTCTCAAAAGCAATCAAGATCAGATTACGTATGTTTTATTTGTAACTTATGGGATTATAACAAAGAAATAGGTCAAAGACCATCTTGATCTTTCCACATTTTTTATGATTTTGATCTTTAATGCCTCAATTCAAACGCAAGGATCATATTAGGGCCTTTCCTGAAAGACTCGTATCAAATGATTTAGCTGATTTCAAGAAATGTTAATAATAATTAATAACAGACAAACTAGCTAGCTAACTAACTAGCTAACTAACAAAAACAAACCAAACCAATAAAGATACTAACAAACAAACAAACAACAAACAAACTAATAAACTCAATACAAAAAACAAGCAAACAAAAAACAAACAAACAAACAAATAAACAAACAAACAAACAAATAGGCAAACAAACAAACAAACAAACAATATTTCGCCCCCAGCTTTACACATAACTCACTGAAATATGGACCTGGGACGGGGGGGGGGGAAGTGAGGGTTAAGAGCCTGAAGGAGACGATGCAAGGAATCACGGAAGGGATGGAATGCAAGAGAAAAATAGTTTGTCATGTGTATCTGAATGATTTCTTCCTTTATTTCTTCTCCCCTTTCTTTCCTGCTTTCTTTCATTCATTCTTTTTCGTTTCCTTTCTTTCTTTTTTACAACCTGTAAGCACAGGAGAATGCAGAAAAGAAGACAAAGAGGGTAAGAGAGCATAGGATAAAGACAAAGCGAACCGAAGAGTATAGGAATAAATAATGGAAGAAATAATGAGAGGGGTGTAAGGAAGAGAAAGAAACAGGAAGGAACAGTAGTAGAAGGAAAACAAAATGGTTTCCAAAGGAGGAAGCTGGAAGAAGGAAATAAAGGAGTTGGGAAGACCGGAGGTGTGTTTAAACAAAACCATTCTTTATCTTGTGCACGACAAGGCCTGAAACCTTTCCTCAGGTGAATTCTGTTCTACTGTATGCTGAATAAATTCCTCTGATGTCATCATTACCACCATCAATAAGAAGCCTGCGTCAGGGGCACTTTGTTTAACTCACACTCGGTGGCGCGGTTGGTAGAGCACTGGCTTGGGAAGTACGGTGGTGCTCGCAGTACCCAGTTCGAATCCTGCCCAGGGCCGAAATTATTTCGGTATCGCTGTGCTTCGGGTCGTTACTCTGACTCTCGTGGGCGGGGAGTTGGGTGTGTGTGTGTGTGTGAAAGGTCATAGCATTACCCATAGATCGGTCATACGAGCTCTGAGCTCTCTTCCGGGAGGGAAATAGCTGTCGATCACGAGTCCAACACGTGATCCAAAGACCAAGGTGAATACACACCGACACTGTTCCACATATTTTTACAGAGCAAGCCCTCATGCAGCCAACTTTCATATTCCAGACAGCTCTCGGCAGAATTGGTGGACTTCCTCTATCTTTGATTTCTGTGATATCTCTCCTTCGTCTCTTCCATCGAGGGTTTCTCTCGAGGAGATAATCATGTGAGTGAAATCAGCATCAAGGAAGCATACCATATGCCCATAAAGCCGGAGTTCACGTCCATGAATCATACTGGTAACAAGTCTTGACTTGACATTAAGGAGCAGACGCCAGTACGTTACAAATTCATATCGGCTATACCCCATAACTCTCCGAAAACATTTGGAAAAAAAACGTTAAGTTGCCTCTTCAAGTCAGCTTTCATTACCCATATACAGTATGATGTTGTACAGCAAGACAAGTAGCAAAAGTGACGTAAAGATTAGAATCTTAATTTTTTGCATAAATACTGACAATGCTATTTCCTCTGTTTGAGCAAATCCACAGCACCATAGACCATATCAACACATTCAGTGACTTCCTGGCATGACTCACCTCTGTTATGAACTGCATCACAATGGTATGTGAAGATTTCCAAGACCTCATTGTATTTATCACATGCACGTGTGATCCAGTAAGCCCCCAAACACCTGAATCTTCGTTTTGATCTAAGAAAATGGGATTCCCAGCGATCTCATCTCCCTGTACAATGGCGCGAGGACTGCAACTATCGCCACCAATGACGGCAAAAAATACATCACAAGCAAATATAGGATTGGTGATTGTAATGTTGACAATGAATACTCCGCAATGATAATGATCGACAACTCTGTCCAGGAATCCCACAGGTCCCCGGAAGATTCCACAGCACCCCACGATGTACTACATCAAACACCTTGATATCAATATAGCTTTTGAGCATTCAATATTTAGACTCACGCTGGCGGTCCACAAGAAGACGAAGAACTACGACCTGATCAAACGTTAACTTATCGCGCGAAGAACCCAGACTGCGCCAACAACAAATGGGTAAACACTTTGCATGGCACACTGAGTAATGAATGTAATACCATGATAGTTGTTGCATCCTTGCCGGCCCCTTTTCGCTTTCGAAATAGTAACGACCATCCCTTTATTCCAGGGAATGGCATCACACTGCCAAACGGCAGATATCACTATATGCAACCCGCGTATTACCTCTGGGTTTTTTTCAGTACCTCCCCGCTGACATTGCAAATGACAACCCACCCACCTTCCACCTTTTAACTTACAGCCTCTCTAATCTCACTAAGAGAAGGCATGGGTTTCGTATGTCAGTGGAGGTAAAGCCATCAGACGAACATCCGCCGGGAAAACTTGACCCATGTAAAACTGCTCCCAGGAGCCCTTACGATTGATTCAGAGAACAAGTTTTGAAAGTAAAGGCCGTTTCCTTCAGTGAGTGCTTCTTCAGCGTTAGGTATAGTCAGAGGTCACCTACAATAGATCGATAGATCGAGACAATTATACTAAAAATGTCTTCATGAACAGTGCTTGTTGGTGTATGACAACATGCATAATTAATCTTAATATATCTAATCTACACAACACATGCCTCACAAATTTTATACAATTAAATCTGAATAATCACAATCAGTTTTCTTGTAGACGAGTATTCCCCACACTAAACACATAAGAAATACCAAGGCCTCACAATTTGATGCAATTCTTCAGGAAAAAATAAATTTTCAAAAAGAGGTAAACCGGTAAACTATGGCAATCTGGTGACGTCGCTTTGTGCTACGAGTATTCCGCTGTGTTAAGGATCTGTGCTTCAACTCATCTATTAGTTGTTGTTGTTTTAAAGTTGAGGGGGGGGGCGACAGAATAGTTATTCCTCACTTGCTAAGTCGCTTCCTATCTCCGCTGTTGGATAATAAGCATGAGTTTCAGGGAGCCCAGTGTTTGCCTAACACATGGTAGGACATTTTTCTCGTTTTCGATATGAAACTCTTCACACCCTATAAATTCTAGCAGGTGTTAAATACATCCATGACGGTTCAATATAAGCTTCATTTTCTCCCTTGTGTCCTCTTCTTTCTTTTTCATCACCTGAGTTCTGGGTTTGAGGAACTAAACGACGATTTATCTGGTTTGGGAGGATTATAATCCTTACTTAATGGCGTCGTTTGATATGAAAGCGAATTTAAGTACAAGTTTTCAACATCAGCATCTGCTTTCAATAAAATATTCTTCAACATGCGGGCTGCATGTTCGTCTAATCCATTGCACTGAGCTGAGTAAGGACTAGTAATAAGAGAAGTAAAGTCCTGTTTAGTGAGTCCTTAAAACTCATGCGATAAAAACTAAGAACTACCATCATTGTAGACAATTTCCGGGACACTGTGTGAAGAGAATATAGATTTCACATAATCTATTGAGTGTTATGAATTAACTGACATCATTACTGCCATTTCAATATACCTATTGTAGTTATCCACCACTAGTAGCTAATTTGTACCGGGAAACTAGTAAAAAAAATTGTACCTATCTTTTACCAAGGACATTCTGCCCTGTTGGCACATTTTCTAGAATACGTTCCGCAGAGTGCAACTAGATCTTTGATCGTAATCTTTCAACAACAACAACAAAATCACCTCTTGATGACCTTGATGTATGACGTCTCTTTACCAGGGGCGGAATCAGGGGGGGGGGTTATGTTTTTTTCACTCTACAGCCCAAAACCTCAACAGCAACAAAAACGCAGAAGTTCAACTCACCAAGAGATGAGAGTTTTAAGATTGAATAGTTGCTGGCGCCGTAAATATCTTTCAATTATTTAGACTTAGTGATGTTGTTGAAGGCTACTGCACAAAATTTACACTTTTTTCTGACTCCAAGAAGAGTAAATAAAAAAAAACATTGCCGACCATTGCCATGAAATATTTCTGCTGTCAAATTTCTGTTTAGAAAAAAAAACGCTATTTTTCAACTCTGAAAAAATCGTCTGCTGTTCGAAAACAAGTTCAGAAATCGTCGGATGTTTGACGCTTGAGAAGTCCTACGTCGTTATTCACGCGCCATTGTAGACATTGAATCTATTGAATGGCTGTGAGAAAGTTGGATAAATTATGGTCTATTGTGTAGCTGTCGAATGAAATTTTTTTTTTAAGGAATGTACCAACAAAATCAACAGTCAATAATTCAGATTTCTACATCTTTAAGACTAAACTTATTGATCCACCCCTATCCTATTTCCAATGTTTTGGGATAATCTCCTGTAATATATAGTTCCCTAACATATATAAATACAACGATTTTCATGCAGAAGGGTCCCTTATAAAGAATAAAATTCCTTCCCTCTATGACTGTAGGATATTCAACAAGGCATATTACTGAGACGGTAAAATATTTATTTTTTGTAGTTTTTGATCATGGATTTATACTAGTTACATCGTTTGATAGTCCAATTTAACCTATTTATGGCACAATAAATGCCTTTATTATCATTTTTCTATCTCAAAATCATATATTTTTGGTTAATTTTCCCCTGTATGCCAATTTCAGCTACATACGTTCATGCAAGTTATGTCTTTTTTTGATATAAGAGGGCTACATAAAAAAAGCGTTATTTTCTCAGTTATTGCCGGGCAAATAAAAGCCTAACCAAACTTTTTGGTCATCTCTATTGGTCTAGTTCATGATTCTGGAGAATAGCTTAGGGGACTATCGGCGCACACGAGAACAACGCCCTCCCCCTCCCCTCCCCAGCCAATAGACTATCACCCTAAATAGCCTATATAAACCACAATTTGTGAATCTCGACAGTCTATGAATATCCATAAAATGTGCAGAACCAATAATGAATTTATAATTGGCTGCACAGATAATGAATCCATTTGGCATGCACACATCATGAAGATTCGTAAAAAGGTTAGATTAGGTTAGGTTTATTGTGTGTGCATGTCTAATGGATTTGTTATCTGAGCGCACGATTATGAATTCATTATTGATGCTGCATATTTTTACGAATATTCATAATCTGTGCAGATTAATAAATCGTGCATGACAGTCTACACAAAGAACACTAAGAAAAAGATGATGATCTAGTTTTGTCATAGGCTTAGCCTATACCTAGAAAGTACCAGTCACTATTTCCTATTCTTTCTGTTCTGTATCCCTGGTTTTCCTCTTCCTGGTCCTGGTCTTCTCCGCTTTTTTTTTACTATTATGGTAGCACCAATAATGAATTTAGAATTGGATATACAGATAATGAGTTCATTTGGCATGCACACATTTTGAAGATTCATACAAAGGTTAGGTTAGTTTCATTATGTGTGCATGTCTAATTATTTTGTTATCTGAACGCCCAATTATGAATTCATTGTTAATGCTCCATCTTCACTACTATGGTCAGATTTCCCATTTTCATGATCATCGCCTAGGTCAATTTCAGCATGTTCAGTCATTTCCTGATCATCTGGACGGATAGTTAATGAACGACCTCCACTGTCTAACTTCTTTTCTTCAGATTCAACTAAATTCTGCAACATTTCTCAATAGAAACCGCGAGTGTGTATACAATGATCACTTCTAAGGCGCGATACAATGTTGACTCCTATGACGTTCCGCCTATGCATGATGAACAGCTGCGCGCCTAGGTAATCGTCGAAAATCTTCGGAAATACGCTCTTTAAACACGTGTTTTAATCAGAATATGACTATTACGACGGTGGAATTGACTGGGAGATTTTACAAAACCATTTCTAAAAGGTAATGGGTAGTTTAGAAAAATTACTTCATTTATTGAACTCTGATCATTATATTTGTGTAGATACTGCAGAAACGTTTTATCAGAGCTCATAGCTCGGTTAATAAGCAGATTTGAGGTTAGTTCTATGTTGATGGGTACTTCGGTTTTTGTAAGACTTCATATATAGCATATTTAGACGGTAAAGATATTCTGAGAAGTTTTATTGCTTGGAAATTCTATTGTATTTTTTTGGGGGGAAGGGGATAGTTCTGTATATATAAGACTTCATATATAGCATATTTAGATGGTAAAGATCTTTTGATAGGTTTTATTGATTGGAAATTATTTTGTATTTTTTTTTTTGGGGGGGGAGGGATAGTTCTGTATTTAGGGCTAATTGATTTTTATAGAAAAAATCACATATGGCATACCAGGAGGTTAAAGAAGACATTTTGAGATTTTTTATTGTTGAAAAATTTATATATATATATATATATATATATATATATATATATATATACAGTATATATATGTATATATATATATATATATATATATATATATATATATATATACAGTATATATATATGTGTGTGTATATATATAAGGAAGGTATAACGTGTCAACCAGTCCTACACTATTCAAATAGTGTAAGATCTGTTTGTTGACGTAGACTTAGTTCACGATGACGTTCCTGTTCCTCGAGTCTGTGAATGACAGACAAAGCGTGCTAATTTTCCGGCCGCAACTGCTGAGGAGTACTATCGGCGCTCGGTGTATATTCCACTTTTGAACCAGGTAATTGGCGAGCTAAAGAGCATATTTAACGATGGCGCCGTGCCAGTTGCTCTCAGGTTGAAGGAGCTTGTCAAAGGCTCAAAAGCAAACGTGGATTATGTTCTCGAAGCCGCCAAGTTCTATGAGAGTGACACTGACTCATTGGTGCTTGTGTGGCGGGGATACAGTGATGGATATATTCCACTCCAGCATTCGTGTCTGTGAAAAACGGGAAGGAATATGTCGACGTTCGTACGTTCCCGAGCACTGCCAAGCTTCATCTTGCTAACCTTGCCGGTCACAAACGCAGAAGTCGAGAGTTCATTCTCGGCCTTAAAACGTTTGAAGATTTACCTGAGAAACACCATTGGCCAGGGCCGCCTTAACGGGCATACCTTATTCGCCGTCCACAGTGATATGCCCATTTCTATTGATCGTTTAATTAACAGATTTATTTAGGCCAGGGTTCTCAACCAGTGGGTCGCGAAACTCCTTGAAGCCTTTGGTATGTTGTAAATCGGTAGGAAATTAATGTGTTTAGTTTGTTAATTTCTGTGTGCGTGTGTGTGTTTGTGTGTGTGTGTGTGTGTGTGTGTGTGTGTGTGTGTGTGTGTGTGTGTGTGTGTGTGTGTGTGTGTGTGTGTGTGTGTATTTACCTAGTTGTATTTACCTAGTTGTATTTTACGGGAAGGGGAGCTATGCTCGTGGGGTCCCGTCTTCATATCTCATTTTATCTAAACTATTTTTAAATTCATGTATTGTTTTTGCACACACCACTTTCTCATCTAACTTGTTCCAACTGTCTATTGCTCTGTGAGGAAAGCTGTTCTTTTTAAAATCTCTTCTATAGCTGTCTTTTTTTATTTTCTTTCCGTGTCCTCTTGTATTTCTGTCATCCCATTTTATCAGATTCTCTCTATCAGTAATTTCTATGCCTTTCATGATTCTGTAAATAGCTATCAAATCTCCTCTCTCTCTTCTTTGCTCTAGTGTCTGTAGTTTAAGTTTTTGTAGTCTCTCTTCATATGATAGTTTTGAGAGTGTTGGTGCCAGTTTTGTAGTTGCTCTTTGTATTCTTTCAAGTTTTTTTATACATTTTTTTGTACTTGGTGACCATATCGTTGCTGCATATTCCAATCTTGGTCTTATCAGGGTGATTAGGATTTTCCTCACCATTTCTTCATCCAGGTATGTAAATGCCACTTTGATTGTTCTTATTAAATTATAAGTTTCTCCAAAAATCTTATTTATATGTTTCTCAGGTGACATATTATTCATAACAATGACTCCGAGGTCCTTCTCATTTTCTACTTTTTTTATTCCTTCTTTTCCCAAATTATATGATCCTGTTATTCTGTTTTTGCTTTTTCCAAATTCCATTATACTACACTTTTTTGTATTGAACTCCATCTCCCACTTCCTACTCCATTCTTGTACTTTATTTAGATCTCTCTGTAGTGATTCACAATCTTCTTCAGTTTTCACTCTTTTCAGTAATTTTGCATCATCTGCAAAGAAGCTCATATAGCTTTCAATTCCTTCATCCATATCATTAATATATATAGCAAACATTATTGGGGCCAGAACTGTTCCCTGCGGGACACCGCTTATTACTTCATTCCATTTTGAGTGCTGATCTCTTATCACTACTCTCATTTTTCTTTCTTGCAAAAAGTCTTCCATCCAATTTAGCAATTTACCTTGTATTCCTCCTTCATATTCTAATTTCTTAAGCAACTTCTTATGTGGTACTTTGTCAAAAGCTTTTTTTAGGTCTAGAAATGCACAATCAGCCCATCCATCTCTTTCTTGTATTATATCTATTAGCCTTGAATAGAAACATATTAAATTGGTGACGCATGATCGTCCTTGTCTGAATCCAAATTGCCTTGGATTTAGTACGTTGTTTTTTTCCAAGTATTTTACCCATCTACTTTTGATAATTCTTTCACATATTTTTGCTATTGTACTTGTTAGAGAGACTGGTCTATAGTTGGTAGGTTCTTCTTTATTTCCTCCTTTATATATAGGTACTATATTTGCTTTTTTCCAATCTTCTGGAACTTTTCCTTCTTTTAAGGAACTGCTTATTATGCTATGTATTTTGTCTGCCAGTTCATTCCTGCATTCTTTCAGAATCCAGTTTGCTATTTCATCTGGCCCATGCGATTTTCTGACATCAAAATTACCCAAGTGTGTCAATATTTCATTCTTTGTTACTTCTATTTCTTCCATAGGGGGGACTTTTTCCTTCCACTCAATCTCTTCAGGTTGTATATTTTCCCTTGTAAACACTGATTTAAAATGTTTGTTCATAATTTCTGCCATTTCCATTTCCTCAGTGTATTCAACTCCTCCTTGTCTTAATTTCTCTAAGTCTTGTTTGTTTTTCAGTTTATTGTTTACAAATCTGTAGAATAGTTTTGGTTGATCTTTACACTTTTCTATAACATCTTTTTCATATTTTCTTTTTTCCTCTCTGCACTTTTGTACATATTCATTTCTATAACCAGTATATATTTTCCATTTTTCAGGTCTTCTGTCTTTTTTCCATCTGTTCCAGGCTTTGTCTCTTTTGTCCTTTAACTCCCTACAACTTTTGTTGTACCAGCATTTTACATATTCTTTTTCTTGTTTTTGTCTTGGGACATACTTTTCCACTCCTTTTTTGTAAATTTTTGTCAAAATATTCCATTTCTCTTCCACTGTTGTTTCTTCTTTGTATATTTCTTCCCAGTTTTCTTGTTGGAAGAATTCTCTTATTTTATCAAAGTTTGTTTTTTCATACATCATTCTTCCTTTTCTATATTGTTCATTTCTTTTCATATATTTTTCTTCATTAAGTTCCAGTTCAATCAATATGTGGTCACTTTTACCTATTGGTGTTTTATATTCAATCTTGTCCACTATTCTAGGTTCAGATGTAATTATTAAGTCTAGCCTCGATGGTTCTTCTTCATTTCTATACCTAGTGTTCTCTTGTATCCATTGTGTCATTGAATGGTCAGTAATCATCTCAAGTAGAGCATTTCCCCATGAGTCATCACCACTCTTTACTGTCATTTCTTCCCAGCAGATTTCTTTGCAATTAAAGTCGCCCATCATAACTATTCTTCCTCCGTCTTCCATTATTTTAGTTAATGCTATCTTTGTGTCCTCTAACATACTTTTATGTTCACTCTCCTCCCATGAGGCTGTTTTCGGAGGCACATAATTGATCACAAATTTTCTGCTCTTCTTATCTCGGTCTTCCACTTCTATCATAATCATCTCTACTGTATTCTTTCCATATATGACACCTTTCACGTTTATATCCTTCTTAGTCAGGAACATAACTCCACCCTCTTGTTTTTTCTCTCTGTTTCTAATCCAATAATTGTATGTATCATGTCCTACACTGTTGGGTGGTAGTGGGCCTTTTAATTTTGTTTCTACAATTCCCATTATGTCCGGTTCTTTTTCTTTCAAATAATCATTCAGTTCATTCAATCCTGTTATCAATCCATCTATATTTGTGTAAGACACTCTTAGTTTTCTGCCACTTCCATTGTATTCTCTGTTTCCCTTATGTTTTTCTTTAGTATGTCGAACTGCTTTATTTTCATGTTCACTACTCTCCAATAGAATCTCTCTTTCTCTGACTCCGTTCTTTCCTCGTTTTTTGCCTTAGCTTCAATTCTTTTCTGCTTTTCTGCCTCTCTTTCCTCCTTATTCATTTCTCTTTTTATCCATACCTTTTTATATTGATCATTTGTTGCTAGTTTCCCTGTCTTGGATAGAATTTTCTCTGCTGTTGTTTGTGACCTGAATTTAATCTTAATTGGTCTGGTCTTATCTGTACTATATTTTCCGAGTCTGAATTTTTCCTCAATTTCCTTTATAATTTCTGGTTCATCTTCCTGGACTAATTTTAATAAACTGCTTACTCTTTCATTTTCCTCCTTGATTCTTGCAGTTCTATCTGGGTTATGTTTCTCTTCCATTCCTAATATAATTATACATTTCTTTTTGTCAGCTAATTCTCTTACTATATTCTCCTTCTGTCTCATCACTTTAATAACTGAGTCTTCATTATGTTCTTTCAATTGCTGTTTGACTATGTCAGTGAATGAAACCTTATTCCCTTCTTGAGTTATTCTCCAATTTTTAGCTTCTGTAGCTAGTTTCTCTCTGTTTTCATTACTATTCTTCTTCAATTTCTCATTCTCCTCCTTTACATTTCCTAACTGTCTTTTTAGGTCCTCTATTTCTTCAGTTAAGTTTCTGTTAGCCTTCTCTAGTTGTTCCAACCTTTCAATTCTTTGAAAAATGGAGTCTACGTTACCTAACTTACGCTCCAAGTCCTCGATCACCTTATCAACTCTCTCCTCTAGTCTTATCAGTCGGGGGGGGGGTTGTGTCCCCCCCACCCTCTTTAAATCCCTGGAACATATTCTCGTCACTTTCTTCTGTATTGCTCCTCTCTATACTTCTAATCTTTACATTTTTATTAGACATTTGATCCTCGCTAAGTCTTTTGTTTACCTTCCGCTTGTCTGGCTGGTCAAAGTCTACTCCCTCCTCATTTCCTTCCATTTCCCTCAGTAATCCCTCCCCTTTTCCTCTTTCCCTACGTTCCCACTACTCCACGAGCAATTTCCCCCCCACCCTGCAAAAACACTAGGCACTTCTCTTTGCGTTGGGATCCACAGACTTCACTTTTCTTCAGAACGTCTTCTAAGCCGTCCATTCGTTGAAGTGTGTGTGTGTGTGTGTGTGTGTGTGTGTGTGTGTGTGTGTGTGTGTGTGTGTGTGTGTGTGTGTGTGTGTGTGTGTGTGTGTGTGTGTGTGTGTGCGTGTTTTCAATTTTATGAACAATTTTGTCCAAGTTGCGTTTTCACTGTTAGACTTATTGCATCATGTCTTATTTAGAGTGATTAATGAATTTCGACTTATTGATAAATACGTGCTGACTGGAATAGATTTTTGTTTTGTGTTTCTTTCATTCACTAAAAAAGATAACCTCCTCATATTAGGGGTTGCATGGGTTTCAAATTTTGGAAATGGAGGCGAGAGAGAATTAGTTTAGGAACTACCGGTTTAGAACAAAAAAATCTCCAGGATCCGCGCTTGTTCTCTACGCATTGCAATCGGAACTGAAATTCTAAAATTCTATCAAGTAATAATCCGTTAAGATAAGCAAGTTCTTGGTACACTGAATTAATACTGCAAGAATTTCTGTAGAATGTGAGAGTGGCAACAGTCCCTGCAAAACCAAATTACTCTTTCGAATTTTATCTTGTGCTTACGCCTAACGAAATTCCTTTATACTCTTTTTCCGTAGCTGACAAACTGTCCATACAACCAAGAGTAAACTTTATTTCTAACCAAATATTAGTTTCTGCTACCCTGCGATGACGTTTCAGAGGTACCCCATTAAATGCATGGAATGAAACTAGTTGCTAGCCTGGAACAAAGATTAGTTGGTACTCAAATTTGAATAAGCTGGTGTGACAGCGTTGCATGTCAACTGGTAGTGAAGACGCCAATGAACGATGGTCAACAACTATTACAAAATACTTCTCTATTAACAAAATACTTCTCTATTAGGTCGCCCTCAGAATAAGTCTCTCATAGGTCCAAGTGACTATTTATTTCCTGTTCAATGGTTGCATATTTCGTTTTGAACGATGGTCAACAACTATTACAAAATACTTTTCTATTAGGTCGCCCTCAGAATAAGTCTCTCATAGGTCCAAGTGACTATTTATTTCCTGTTCAATGGTTGCATATTTCGTTTTATCTGGAGTATTAGAGCAGTTTGCTTACGAATCCGGTCTCTGAACACCATTTACTTCTTGACTCCGTAGAAAAAGCTATCTATCGTAACTCTTGTAAGCTAAGGCTTCTACGGAAATTAAAATTTTATTTTCAATCTGTCAAAAAAAATCCATTTTATGAAGATTCCTAAATCAGTGTCTTTTCTTTCCCCAGAAACGTTATAAATGAATTTTGTAAGTTGGTTGACCATCATTGGAAAACGTTAGGTTCACTTTCGATAAAACGTGTTAGATATTTTACTACAGATTCTACTTTTCATATCAGGACAAACTCTTTTACCATGGATTAATTGTATATCCCAGATCCAGGTAGTACGGATTTTTCTGAGTTAAATGTAACTTCCAAAGAAGTTATCCCATAAAAGACCACATGTTGTCTCTGATCATATTGCTCCTTCTTTTCTCCAAACACGTTCATATTATCTTTAAGTTTCTTTACTCCTAAACTCTGAAGCTCTACTATCATTTCCTAAGGAAAATATGTGGCACCGGCGATTTCTGTAGGTAGATATTATTTACAAAAATCTCTTATACGTCTTTGTAAACACAGGGAGGAACAAGGGCTAGGATCGAATGTAACGAAGACTTACCCCTAAGTCGTATATATATTTTTCTTTCTCGAGTCGTCGGCCGGAGCTGACTCGGGTTTTGCTACACGCTACCCAATTTAACTTTTCCCGTAGAACACCTTTGGCCTGAAAAATCTTCACTGAGTCTTATTTCTCCGAATGTTTGGAAACTACCACCACAGGCGCATACCATCCCGTAGTTTCTGTTCCTTGTGGTATAATAATTCCTTCTACTATTCTATCCAATTATGGTTTAAGCTTAGGTAATAAATACTATGAAACATATCTAGGGACAGACACTGAAAATGGTTTAATTTCGGATTTTAAATAAAATTTTGTTTCACCTACATCTCCACACTGCATTCAGTTGCCGAACTATATTTAAAGGCTCCAGCTTCGAGCGTTGGAGTATTGTCTGATGCAGTCTTCTTACCCGGCAAACACTTGAAGTTTCTGACTTGCCCTCGCCAGTCTGACTTTCATTTTGTCCAACACTTCGAAAAAATTTCCTGCAGGACCGAACACTGGAGCATTAGCCCTACATAATAACCTAAAAAAAAAAAAAGGTATTATGTATAATACGTATATAATATAAAAGTATATATATATATATATATATATATATACATATATATATATACATATATATATATATATATATATATACTTTTATACTATGTATATATTATACTTTTCATTTATGTTATTATGTTATTGGGTTATTAGGTTATATATACAGAGAGGGAGGGAGAGAGAGAGAGAGAGAGAGAGAGAGAGAGAGAGAGAGAGAGAGAGAGAGAGAGAGAGAGAGAGAGAGAGAGAGAGAGAGAGAGAGAGAGAGAGAGAGAGAGAGAGAGAGAGAGAGAGAGAGAGACAGAGAGAGACAGAGAGAGGGAGAGAAAGAGAGAGAGAGAAAGAAAATTACTCTTATCAAGGGCATTCAGGAACGAATTATTATTTTCTTTACGAGTATTGCGGACCAGCAGTACAGACTAAAGCCGACTGCAGAGCAAGAAAAAACAAAAAGTGTGAGAGAAGAAAGAAACAGAACATGTTTTGAAGGAAGATAAGATGGAAGGTGAGGAAAGGGAGGAAGGAGGGAAGGAGGCAGAAGATGTAGGAAAAGCATAGAAGATAAGGAATAAGAGATCTAGAAAGAAAAATAAAGAGAGAAGGGAGAAGTAGAGCAGATTGTGGAGGAATATAAGGAGAGGGAAGGAGAAAATGGAGAAGGCAGAAGATGTGTGTGTGTGTGTGTGTGTGTGTGTGTGTGTGTGTGTGTGTGTGTGTGTGTGTGTGTGTGTGTGTGTGTGTGTGTGTGTGTGTGTGTGTGTGTGTGTGTGTGTGTGTGTGTGTGTGTGTGTGTGTGTGTGTGTGTGCGTGTGTGTGTGTGCGTGTGCGTGTGTGTTGGAGGAAGAATTGTAACAAGAACGAGGAGAAGGAACGGAATGGGGATGAGGAGGAGGAGGAGGAGGAGAAGGAGAAATATAAGGAGAGGGAAGGAGAAAAGGAAGGAGGCAGAAGATGCGTGTATGTGTTGGGGGAAGAATTGTAACAAGAACGAGGAGAAGGAACGGAGGAGTAGGAGGAGGAGGAGGAGAAGGAGGAGGAGGAGGAGGAGGAGGTGGAGGAGGAAGATGAGGAGGAGGGGAAGGAGGAGTTGGGGAGGATTTGAGGTGAAAACCAGGAAAACAGATGTCTGAAATAAATAAAATTTAAGAGATAGAAATGGATAGAAATGGAACAGATTTGAAATGTTTTTGTTTTTTCTTAGTGCTGTCGGTTCATACAAGAAATAAAATCAAAATAGGATTTTATGTATAAAAGTGAAATTACGGGCACACTGACGGACGATAGAAAAAGAGGACGCTGATAGATTAGCCGTTGTTAATCTTTTTAGAGACGTAGGATCCTAATGAAACCTCTTCAAACTCGCTGAAACCTTCAAATTTGGACAAATCTGATTATTCCGAATATAGAATAAATTGAACCAAGATTTATGTCTGCATTTGGAAAGCGTGCAAAAAAAAAAAATCTAATAAAAAGAGAACACAAAATAAAGTGGACAAATATTGTTCAATAACAAGAAATATATTTTTTTTTTGGGGGGAGGGGGGAGGGGGGAGGGGGGGAGACCATACTTCCGTAGGACCTTCGGTAAATCCCCTGAGGCTGACTTCGTAAACCCCCAATGAGGTTCAACCGTACCCAGTATAAGAACCAAGGATAGACAGTCCTGACCAAGAGATCCACGATTGTTGACAGACTAGCTCAGTGATGAGCCGAGGCAGATGGTCGGGCGAGCAGACGGTGGGGTGGGGGGGGAGGGGGGAATACGGGCAGGTAGCCTGTCTACAGACGTCAGCTTGAACTCCATCTCGGCTGAGACGGCGTCCCACATCGTCAGCCAGTATGACCCACGGAGGGAAGAATCTAAGCTGTTTAAAGAAGAACGAGAAAAGATGCGGAAGAAGATATCCCTGTGTCACGGCGATCAAAGAAAAAGAAAGAAAAGAAAAGAAAGAAAGAGAAGAAAATGATAGAAAAAAAGGATAAGAAAAAGTAGTTTACGTCACAAAGAACGAACTAGTCAGGAGAGGCAGAGGGAAAGGTAAAGGGAACTATATTGTATATGGGAAGACTCAAATAAAGTCATAACGCAGAATAAGAAAGGTAATGAGATTTCATGGGAATCAGGAAAGAAGGAGAAACAACGACTTAAGGACTACGGTCCACAGCATATTGGAGTACCAGAAACACAAAAGGAAAAGTTTGGGAAAAGAGTGAAGAAAAATGAATAAGCACTAAAGAGAATGGTAGTGTTTCAATGAAAAAATAGCCTTTATAGCACCTGGAAAAATTGATAAGGAGAAAAAGTAAATGCAAACCTGATCAGTGTTGATTACGAGATAAAAAGATGAGTTACTAAGATATGATGTGCTGAAAGGACAACCTGAGCTGAATATGAAATGAATTCACAAAAAACACATACATACATACATACATATTTATATATATATATATATATATATATATATATATATATATATACATATATATATATATATATACATACATATATATATATATATATGTGTGTGTGTGTGTGTGTGTGTGTGTGTGTGTGTGTGTGTGTGTGTGTGTGTGTGTGTGTGTGTGTGTGTGTGTGTGTGTGTGTGTGTGTGTGTGTGTGTGTGTGCGTGTGTGTGTGTGTGTGTGTGTGTTTGTGTGTGTGTGTGTGTGTGTGTGTGTGTGTGTGTGTGTGTGTGTG
>NC_134777.1:100057132-100069632 GCF_046742065.1 Oratosquilla oratoria
AATGACATTGTAAACCTGGTTTAGTTTCAGCTGCTGGACACGATATTTTACTGGTAACATTCCTACCTTGCTAAATTCTTCAATACCAATATGACTACGTTGAGGTAGGTTTAGTATGAATTTAATTATCTTATTCTGTGTAACCTGTAGCCGGGACTGGTGTTTTCTGCTCAGACTACTGTACCAAGAGCTACAAGCGTAATCGAAGTGATGTTGTAACCGGGCTGAGACCAGAAGCTTCTTTGTTTCCAGATCAAAATTTCTGGCTTTTCTGTACAAAAATTTGACTTTATGTGAACACTTGGAAACAATCTTATCTGTTATAGCATTCCCTGAGAGGGACTGATCTAAGGGTATTCCAAGATAGGTTACTTCTTGTTTTGACTCTAAGACATTAACCCCACATCTGATCTGTACATCGCTGCGTTTCCTGAGGTTGGGTTTGGATGCGAAGACAATACTTTCCGTTTTACCGAGGTGTAAGGACAGCCTATTATCTATGAGCCAGTCCTGGACCGATGACAGTTCGACACTCAGTTTCTCCTCTACTTCAACCGGGTCCCTACCTGAGACAATTAGAGCGGAGTTGTCTGCAAATAGCAGTAACTTACAGTTCACCGCACCTGGCATGTCGTTAATATAGATCAGGAACAGCAGCGGTCCTAGAATTGAACCTTGTGGTACACCACAAGTTATCTCTCTGTCATCTGAGCGGGCTTCATTTACCTGTACTAGTTGATTGCGACCTGTAAGGTAGGACTTGAACCAGCCAATATTCGCCACTCCTAATGCCTGAAGTTTTTTTAATAGAATATCATGGTCCACTGTATCAAATGCCTTTTGAAGATCCAACAAGACTAAACCCGTGTAATTACCTCTGTCGCATTCCTGTTTTATCAGATCGTAAAGGTATATTAAGCTGGTGTCTGTTGAGTAGTTCGTTCTAAAACCAGATTGCATACCGTATAGTAGATTACGTTCCCTGAGGTAGGTATCTAACTGGTTGTATACGGTACGTTCCAAGGCCTTCGAAATAATACCTAGAATTGAAACAGGCCTGTAGTTACCTGCCTCAGTTTTTGCGTTTTTCTTGTAAAGAGGTGTTACCCGAGCCCTTTTCATGTCGCTTGGGATATATCCTGAACCAATAGACAAATTTATTATGTGGGTTATTGGGGGAGTAATAATTGAGGCTCCATCCTTAACAAACCTCGCAGGAATGTCATCTAACCCTGTAGCCTTATTGGCACTTATGCTAGCCAGTAATTTAAACACTTCTTTTTGAGTGGTCTTATGCAGTTTGAAACACTTTGAGGACTTGTCCTTATAATACTCCTGAACGTACCTCAGCCCAAACTTCCCAGAACCTGTAGGGAGGGATTTAACTAGTTTTGTGGCAATGGTTGTGAAAAAGGTGTTGAAGTGATTGGCTATGGTGTTCCTATCAGAGTTGAGCTCACCGTTTATCAAGAGTCCTATCCTGTCTACTTTGTTACTAGGCTTTGTGTGAACTTCAACAAAATCAAATATCTATCTAAAACAAACTATCGTAATCAGACGTGTCCGCGTTTGTTTATTTTTGAAAAACACATAAATGGTTTGTTCTCTTATTTTCATTATTATTATTTTTTAATCAAAGAGGGTTTCCATAATAGTTCAGCTATAGGAGTTGTAATAGGCAACAACTGGTTAGATAGATTTCTTTAGTCCGAATCCAAAGTGTGTGAACTTAAAAAAAGAAAGGATAGTTTGTGATGTACCTTCGTATTGTTCATAGATCTAATTTGAATATTCAACAAATTAAAGGAATAGCTGACATCCTAAGAGAACTAGTTTAAGATCAGAAATCCAAATTTTGCGTTTCAGATAAAACGTATGTGTTATGTGTTTATGTCTTTGAATATGCATGTGTGTGTACGTGTGTATTTACCTGATCATATTTACCTTGTTGCAGTAAACAGGACAGGAGCTACGTTCGTGGGGTCTGTCTCTTATTCTGCAACTATCATACAGTATCAGTGTTGGACTATGTGTCAGGAAGATTAACGGGTTTAATGAAAGTCCGATGTACAGTACTTTTTCTATCATACATTTGTACTACGAGGGCCCTGAGATCTTGGCGTTGTGGATGCATATGTGGTGAGTTGGCGCGCTTTTCCTTGCTTTGTGCCTCTGTCTCGCCATGTGTACACCACGCTGGATTCGTCCGTCTGTCTAGCCATGTGTACACCAAGCGCGCCGCGGTTGGCACTGTGGCCGCCAAGCAGCAAGTGTGACCCAAGCCATGTTGGCTCCGCCCCCACGCTACGTAGGTTGGGTCACGTGGTTGCTACTCTGGGAGATGATTGCCCGGGCGCCCAAGCGGCTTGGGCGGCCCAGCAAGCAGAAGGTTGTTTGGGCTGGAGGTGGCTCTCAGATAGGCGGTGACCCCTGAGGGAATGAGTCATACACTACGAGCACAGCGCATCCACTTCTGAAAATAAGGAAATCTGTCCTCCCCTAGTTCGCGATTAAATTCCTAGCTCCGCCACAACCATTATTCACAAATAAAGGAGACTCAGAGCCCACGGTACCACTTTACCACACATACGCCTGAATCCCATGACAGGTTTCAATGGTTACATTAGCAGTGGCCAACGCTATTCATTCTTGAGACCCAGTATTGCATCGGTCAAGACTTGGTAAGCATTTGGTCATGTAATGCTTAGGTAGTGAGGTTCTGTCGACAATGGAATGTCCTGCCTGTATATGGGAAAACTGGGTGACGCATTCATGATTCATGACGTGAATCATAAAACGTACGGTTTCATCTTGGGTTATATCTTCTAGACTATTTACACATCTCTACAGAAAAAAGTACTTATTTACACCCTTCAGACATGTGGTCCTCGTAATGCCCTAACGTCCTGAACCAGACGAGCCTCTGTCAATTATGTCCACAAACCTTCAGTGATTTGAAGGCTGCGATCAAGTCACCTCTTCCTCTTTATTCCTTTAACGATGACAGATGCAGTGTTTGTGTTTGTGCGTGTATGTTTATGTCCATGCTCGTGAGTGTGAATGTGTGTGTGTGTGTGTGTGTGTGTGTGTGTGTGTGTGTGTGTGTGTGTGTGTGTGTGTGTGTGTGTGTGTGTGTGTGTGTGTGTGTGTGTGTGTGTGTGTGTGTGTGTGTGTGTGTGTGTGTGTGCGTGTGTGTGTGTGTGTGTGTGTGTGTGTGTGTGCGTGCGTGTGTGTGTATGTGTGTGTGTGTGTGTGTGTGTGTGTGTGTGTGTGTGTGTGTGTGTGTGTGTGTGTGTGTGTGTGTGTGTGTGTGTGTGTGTGTGTGTGTGTGTGTGTGCGTGTGTGTGTGTGTGTGTGTGTGTGTGTGTGTGTGCGTGCGTGTGTGTGTGTGTGTGTGTGTGTGTGTGTGTGTGTGTGTGTGTGTGTGTGTGTGTGTGTGTGTGTGTGTGTGTGCGTGTATGTGCGTGCGTGTGTGTGTATGTGAGTGTGCGTGTGTGTATGCATGTATGCGTGTGTGTGTGTGTGTGTGTGTGTGTGTGTGTGTGTGTGTGTGCTCGCGTGTGATTTGAGTGTGTGTGTGTGTGTGTGTGTGTGTGTGTGTGTGTGTGTGTACGGGTGTGTGTGTGTGTGTGTGTGTGTGTGTGTGTGTGTGTGTGTGTGTGTGTGTGTGTGTGTGTGTGTGTGTGTGTGTGTGTGTGTGTGTGTGTGTGTGTGTGTGCGTGTGTGTGTGAGTGTGTGCGTATGTGTTTGTGCGTATGTGTTTGTGCGTGATTATAATAACAGGAAGGCGAACAGTAATAAGATACCAATAATGGCAACAATATCAGAAGTGGCAAGTTGTTCCATTACCGAAAAATGGTTATCAGCAAAATGGACAATAGAATCTTACATTCATGAGAATAACCAGAATAGGCTCAGATGCAAATTTTTACTGGGCCTTGGTTAGTTATTTTGGTAAGATAGGCTCCAAAGTTTTTTTTTTTTTCTTGTTTTTTTTTCTTGTTTTTTTCGTTTTTTTAAAGGCTATCGACCCATAAGGGGGTTATTAAGCCTGATGTGCAGTTGTTCAGTCTCTACGTTTGTTCCAAAAATATATATATATCAGCGCTTCTGTAACCTCGGTCTTACTTTTCATTTCGTTTGCATGCGCAGATGTCAACATTGCTCATTTTTACGAGTATATGCATATTTCCTTCCAAGCTAAACTCTATCTGAAATATACAAATTTGAGGAATTTTATTATTGGCTTTTAATCTTCATTATCCCCTATTTTGACTATTTCGAGGATATTGAGTCCATGTCATTTTCCAGTAACTTTAAAGAATATTGAGGTTATTGGCCTAAAAGATTTTATTTTCTATTTATTTACTCTTTGTTTTCATATGGAGATCTTACTGAAAGGAAAGGATTTAGATTTGTAGGGAGTACCACGTATGAATTATAGTTAATGAATTGTCATGCTCTCAGCCAAAATGTCTATACGTACGCCATTTAATTATTTAACCAGTAACTTTGAGGCATACTGAGGTTATTGGCCTGAAAGATTTGATTTTTTATGTATTTACTCTTTATTTTCATTTGGAGATCTTACTGAAAGGAAAGAATTGAGAATAGTAGGGAGTATCACGTATGAATTATAGTTAATGAATTGTTATGCTCTCATCCAGAGGGTCTATACGTACGCCATTTAATTATATTATTTAACCAGTAACTTTGAAGTATACTGAGGTTATTGGACTGAAAGATTTGATTTTTTATGTATTTACTCTTTATTTTCATTTGGAGATCTTACTGAAAGGAAAGAATTTAGAATAATAGGGAGTATCACGTATGAATTATAGTTAATGAATTGTTATGCTCTCATCCAGAGGGTCTATACGTACGCCATTTAATTTAGATTAAGAATATTTACTATTTTGTGGACATTATTGCACCACAAAGGTAAGAGATTTAAAGAGGGTAGCAGAATAGAGAGATACATGTTAAAAGTGGTTAGCATTTTTTTTTTTTTTTTTGTCGAATCTTCAGCACTTAACGAATGGTGCGTGAATTTCATCAGTAGGAATGTTACTAAACTCCTTAGAATATTGACTTCATAAATATCTGTAGTCTACCCCATATGGAAATTTGATTTAGAAAGAACTTGATCAAATGCTTTTCATTGGTTAGTTCTTAAATCTAAAGTCAAATTTCCTCGACTCCTGGGAACTCTCTCCCCCTCTTTTTTCTTTGATCTAAAATATAATGAAGCCACGAGAAGGAGTAATTTTGTAATTATAGAAAACGGAACGTAGATCGACATCGAACCCAACAAAGAAAAAGTAATTTCTTTTGGTGCACTGGGTAATATTTGGTACTTTTAATGATTATGGTCTAGCTAATGCCAGGAAATTCTATTTAATTTGGGGAAACCTTGGGACAAAAGGAGATAGAAAGGGAAAAGAAAATAAGTGGAGTTTCAGCCAAGTTACTCTATGTAAGAAAGACCTTACGACTGGAGATAGTTACAGTATTTGTGACCAAAGCCGTCATTTTTGCCCTGTGTGTTCGGACTCTCATGGCAGATAATTCATCGGAGTTCAAGCCCATAACCAAGTAGTGTGACGCGAGCTCGAATCCAACGCTCCACAGAGTTGTAGATATCGAGACATTAACAAATAAGCTGTGGGGATCTTTGACGATTCTATTCCGAGAAAGAGTGACCCCTGACTGATAAGCATCTCTTTTTACTAATGTTCATAAATATGTATAATTATTAAATTTTGACTGTGTTTGCTACCTGCTATCAGCAGAATGTTACATGATAACCTTGTGAAATGATGCGATGAAATACAAAATATCGTTGTAAAAAATTAAACGTTAGGTCGATTTCGGCAGGATCTGATGTTATATAGCTTTTGTGGAAAAATACGAGCGAATTTCTGTATGATATGATCTACGTGCGCTTACAATGTTCTAGCCCCAAACATTGAATCGTGATAATCTCTTTTTTCATCTAATAATAATTTCCCGTATATATCTATATCTGTTCAATTGTTCCTAGCCAGAAAGAGATGTCAATGTCTTTTTATTCGGGGTTGCTTTTGCGCACAACCAAAGCCACCTGAGAGCTTAATTACGAGCTTCGTAAAAGATGACAAAGTATATTTGGCAATCTCGCCTCACTATACATAAAGGCTTCGAAACCAACAAAGATCATTCAGAGTATGGATGCTGGAGCCTCAGCTGTCTTTCACTGACACTGCCATATTATTTAGATTGGGTCTTATCCCCATACACGTTAGCTCTTCAATTTCTCATTAAGGTCTTATCCCCTTCCCCCTACCCACCCCCCACCCTCCGCTCGTAACTGTGGAAGAAATTTTATTTCTAATGATGTAATCCCTTTGGGCGTGGGTCTTAGCGTAAGTACATCCTGTAAAATTGCGATGTCTTACCTTCGTGTAGGTGTAAAGTTTAGCTTATTTTTACTGAAGACGACGCCCCTTTAAAGGATTTGCTTCCATTTGTTTTCGTCTGATTATATTTTGCACAGGCCTTTGTAAATATTTTTGTTTCTTTTGTTTTCTTTTCATTACATAATTTTGAAAATAAGAAATGGGATTTACCATTTACTTTGGAATATATATATGTATGTATATATATATATATATATATATATATATATATATATATACATATATATATATATACTGTATATATATGTATATATATGTACATATATATATATATATATATACATATATATATATATATATATATATATATATATATATATATATATATATATATCTTCTTTTCCCCCACCATGATTCAACCATTCAACCATACTGGACAAAGTAGAATTATTCAGATTGCGTTGCACGTATACGATATGGATTAGCGTGCGTTGTTGCGTTGAGACTAATAGACGTAAGTCCCTCGGGATTACAACACAATAGAAATGTAACAGTAAGGAGAAAATGAAATAGAATAAGAGATATTTATGTAATGTGTAAAGTAAAAGAGAACGAAATGGAAGCAAATGAGAGGAGATGTAAATGCTTAATAATGATTCGAGAGATAAGTTGCATCGGCAAACATCTGCCAAATCTCCCAAAAGTAGAACAAAGTCATACAGTGGCTACAAAATCTAATGAAACCAAAGAACATCTAAAAGAACTAAAACCATATAGGTTGTAAATCACAGTAAGAAATAAAAAAAAAATAAACAAGAAACATTCCAGTAATGGAAAGACTAAAGGAGGTACAGAAAAGAACAAATGACAGCAAGACATTAATGAGAAAGTGGAAACCACCGACAGTGAAGTGCGAGCGCCAAGAGGATGAATGAAATCGCAAAAAGGAGACTAGCTGACTAGACGTAGGGATCGAGAAGAAAAGGGACGAGTTAGAAAAAAAAATGGAGGGAAAGGATGGAAGAGTGAAGAGGGTTTGGCAGTGTATTATGAAAGGAGAAGACTCGAAGTGGGTAGGCACGGTAAGAAAACGAAGGAAAATGTTAGAGATAAAAGAGAGAGATCCAATAAAGAATGTTTTCGTGAAGCCGTTTCCTGCTGTGATCCTACAGCCATTCTCATGTCATGTTGTCATGCGATTATCTTTACATCTTTCCAACACAGGGTTACAATTTAGCATAGATTCATATTTCTTAAGAACATTTGTTTAATTTCCTTATGGTTATATGAGAAAGAAAAGGAGAAGACAAGAAGAAGCTGAGAGAAGAGTGGGAGGGAGTGAAGGATAGAGAAGAAATAGGAGTGGAGGAGGAATGGAAATGTTTCAAGGAGGGAGTCACATGTTGTGCAAAGATAGTGTGTGGAAGAAGGAGGACGGGAGGAAATAGAAGGAAGGGTAGTAAGTGCTGGGATGAGGAAGCAAAGAATGTTGTAAAAGAGAAGAAATGAGCATTCACAGATTGGTTACAAAATAGGAAGAGAGAATCTTATGAGAAGTACAAAGAAAAGAGAAGTATAGCATAAGATAAAGAAGGCAAAGAGGAGAGCAGATGTGAAATGGGGTAAGAGTTTGACAGAAATTTTTGAAAGTAATAAAAAGATGTTTTGGAAGGAAATTAAGAGGAAGAGGAGGTGAATCAAGTAGACAAGAAAACGTAAAGGGTGCAGGTGGAGAGATGATAATGGAAGAGACAGCAGTAAGAGGTAGATGGGCAAAGCATTTTAGGGAGTTCCTAAATGTGAAGGAGGATAGGAAGGGAAAGGTAGTTGCAGTAGGAAGCGCTAAAAATGACAGTATTGGGTAAGGAAAATGAACGAGATATAATAAAAGATGATGTGAAACACTTATTAAAATGATGAGAGTAGGTAAGGCACCTGGGTTGGATGGGCGTCATGCGGAGTGTCTAAAAATGGGAGGTACAATGATGGTGGACTAACTGGTAAGGTTTTTCAATGTTTCTCTAAAAGAGGGTAGAGTGCCGGAGGACTGGAGAAATACCTGTATAGTTCCACTTTGCAAGGGGAAAGGGGACAAGACTGAATGTAGTAGTTTCAGAGGGATCAGTTTGTTGACTGTAGTTGGGAAGGCTTATTGGAGTGTTTTGATTGAGAGGATTAGGAGAGAAACAGAGGAAGTTATCGGTGAGGAACAGTGTGGGTTTAGGACAGGCAAGAGTTGTGTGGATTAGATTTTTGTGGTAAAGCATATATATGAGAAAGTTTAAAGAAAAGGTAAGGATGTTTTTTGTGCCTTTATACATACATACATACATACATACATACATACATACATACATATACCAAAGGCTTTTTCCCCCTTACAAAGGAGGTAGCCAAAAAACAAATATATAAAATCCACTCCAACCCATTCCATCCCCACATACTTCAATCCCATTCACCCCTCTCCCTCCCTCTTATCTTGGCTCCTCCTGGATGAAGGGTCATCCCTGCATCTCGTCCACTGCCCTGGGTCAGAGGCAATGTAGCAAGACACAACACACACACAGCAAGGCCGCTTCATTTAATCGATGACGCCCACTCTCCGTCCCCTCATGCAGAAAAAGAGAAGACGGGGAGAAATCCCTTCGGGCTGCGTCGAAAATATCATTTAAACATACGTATACCAACGGCTTGTGTATGGATGATGTTGAGGTGCATGGAAGGGAGTGGGCGGTGGATGTGGAGGTGGGGGAGAATGTGTGAATGATATTTTGACGCCCGAAGGGATTTCTCTCCATCTTTTCTTTTTCTGCAAGAGAGGACGAAGAGGGGTGGTCGCCGATTAAATGAAGCGGCCTTGCTGTGGATGTGCTGTGTCTTGCTACATTGCTTCTGAACCAGGGCAGGTGACGAGATGCAGGGATGACCCTTCATCCAGGAGGAGCCAAGATAAGAGGGAGGGAGGGGTGGTGAATGGGAGTGGAGTGTGTGGGGATGAAATGAGTGGGAGTGGATTTATCCCTTTGACTTTGGCTACCTCCCTCGTACGGGGGAAAAAGCCGTTGGCATATGCATGTATATATGTATGTATGTATGATTATATGAGCTTCGATGTATTTAAGTCACTGTTCAGCGCAGTGACTTGTTTTGTGGTTTAATTTTAACTAATGCCAGACCGTTTTATTCAACTTAAAGGTACCTGACAGGATAAAACCAACAAGTCTCGATTAGTTAACCTATTCAATGTTAGTGTCCTCTTTTAAGATTTTGCTTTGGCTAACACCAGACGATTTAAGTCAGTTCAGAGAGAGACCTCTGGGTACTAATGAGTTAATTGTTTGCTACTTAGCTTTTATATTCTAGATATGCACATTGAGCAGGCGTAAGCCAGAGGACCATATTGCCAGAAAGTTTGGCACCCGTTGATTTATTGTTTTACCATCTACATTTTCAGAAATTATTTTGTATTTCAGCCCTTCCCTCCCATGGTACTTTGACAGTTTCTGTGCTGTCTAATACTAAAATACTTTATTCAGCATTAGACAGAACGCCATGATGAAGGTGTTAAGGATGATACTTTCGCTTTGGCTACACCAAGTGATTTTGTTCGCCTTAAGTTAGGATTCCTGTACGGATGTGGTACTATTTCATCTAAACACTTCACTAGGATGACACTATTCCAGATTTTATTCTGTCTGACTCATAACAATTTTACTCAGTCCTCTACTGTGGGTGTTAAAATCTCGGGAGTGACTTTCTCTCGATACTGCATAGATTTTCAATGGTCAGGAATCGAAAGCATTCACTTCAGGAAGTCGCCGGTCGAACACGTTACCTACTACACCGCCACATCCTGAAAGAAAGACAAGAAGAGTTGAAGGCGGTGAATTAATACAAAGAATAAGTCGTAAAGGTAAACAAAGAGTATAACCTTGGTAGACAACAGGGAGAGGTGGACAGAGGAAAAACACAGGAGATAGGAAAGACGAGGGAACAAGACTGAAAAATGAAAGAGAAATGGAGTAGGGGAGAGGATACGGACATGGCAGATGAAAAAGAAACAGAGAGAAAAAGAGGAAAGAGATAAGGAAGAAGGAAACGAAGCAGAGGGGGAAGGAACAGGGGAGAGAAGCGAGGGGAGAGAATAAAAGGTGGGAAAGGGACAGGCGGCCAGCGGCTGCAGCGTACTTTATCAAACTTGGAACAACACAACAGGGAGGACCAGCGCCTGGGTGAAGGCTATTCTTATAAACCTTTACCTCATCTTCCTCGCCTTTCTCCTCCTCCTTTTCCTTTTTATCATCTCGTCATCCTCCTCTTCCTCCTCCTCCCTCTCATCCTGCCCATCTGTATACGCAACCTCCTCTTCCCCTCTTCCTCCTCTTCCATCTCACCTCCTCATATACCTTTCCTCTCCCTCCTCTCCGCCTTCTTCTCCTCCTTTTCCCCATCTTTTTCTGTCACTCTTCCCTTCTTTTCCCTCCCTTTCTCCTTCTACTCTCCTCACACTCCTCCCCTTGTCCTCTTCCTCATACTCCTGGTGGTGTAGTATAAAAGAACCTTAAAAAAGTGGAAGAAACGGCATGGAAAAAATAAATCAAGTTTTAAAGAATATCACAGAGTTGTGACCTACCAAAGTCTACGTGATTTCTGACATAGTTTTGGAAATTCCCAGACACCTGACACGAGCGCTTTTGTGGCGAAGCTCGGGCGGACTCACAGGATCTGTGATATCAAACTGGATGATTTTCCGGGCATGATGGGATCACAAAAACCAACAACGAAAACTGGTTCCCAACCGGAGGTTCGCGAAAGATTTTCAAGCGGTCCAAAGGGAGTTTTTTTTTTCTGTACCCAAACAAAATTTGAAAGTCTAACGTGCTGAGCTCCTGTTTTCATACACAAGCAGGTTGAACAGTGTAATAATCCAGGGCATGTGAAATAAAAGAACACACTCATCCAGTACAGCTGTGTTTTTTTTTTTTTTTTTTTTTGGGGGGGGGGGGGAGTTTTTTTGTTTTGTTGTTCCAGGGATCCATTGATAAGATCCTGACAGGGAAGAGGAGTGACCGAGGTAAAAATGAAAATAAGAAACCACTGGTATAAAGGATTCTTCAAAATAATTTTCCAGTAGTAAAATCTTACGTTCACTTCAACCCCATCCATCCACCTCATTTATGGTCTTTCCTTTAAGATCTATTTCTGTTTTCTTTACTCTTTGTGTTAATCTTTCCTTGCTCATTCTTTGATCAACTTTATCTACCAGGTTCCTTTACGACCCTCTCTATCCCTGTCCACCACATTTCCCATCCTATCCACCCTCAAAACCCCACCATACTTCTTAAACATTTCATCTCAAACACGTTTATGTTCTTCCTTTCTGCTTTCTTCAAATTCAGAGGCTTTGATCCATACAGAACCGGAAGGACAATCACTCTCATACAGACTTTACTTCTGCCTTCATCCCAGGTACCTATTCATGAGACATTTTATTCTCCCCAGACAACTATCATTTCCCTCACATTTACCTGCAACCCATTCACTCATTCACAGCCATATGTGACTCCAGATAATTAAAGCTCTCCATTTTTTCAGACTCTTGCTCTTCAAAATCAATCCTACCATCACTTCTTGTACATTTAATTCCCTTCCATTTGCCCACATTTATATTCAGCTTTCTCCTCTCACATGTGTCTTCCCAAACTCCTACCACTCCTAAACCCAAACTGTTCCTCCTCAGTTACTCCCTCTGTTCCTCTCCTAATCCTCTCAATCAAAACTCTCCCATAAGCTTTCCCAACTACACTCAACATTAGACATTCCGCATGGTACCCATCCAACCCAGGTGTCTTTCCTACTTTCATCTTAATAACTGCCTTCACCTCATCTTTCCTTAGTAGTATTAATAGTAGTAGTGGTAGTAGTAGAAGTAGTAGTAGTAGTAGTAGTAGTAGTAGTAGTAGTAGTAGTAGTAGTAGTAGTAGTATAGTAGTAGTAGTAGTAGTAGTAGTAGTAGTAGTAGTAGTAGTAGTACCATTGATATTGCTATTATAATTTTTATAGTTATTGTTATCATTATTATTACTATTACTATTATTATTA
>NC_134777.1:100072132-100092132 GCF_046742065.1 Oratosquilla oratoria
GTTCCAGTGGACCAAGGCATCAACATCTAAAGATTTCCAACAATGGTCCAACCATATAGGATCACAAGAATTGCAAACACACTTTCCTTCTCTATAAACAATCATAAAATAAACACTCAGCTATGCGAAAGAAAGAACCAAGATCTTGTCAGATTTACAGAAAATACAGTTCAAGAAGGTGTACACATAATATACGAACTACTTTGGCAAGTATCAATTCAACTAGCTTCCAAACCACCATGGTATTATTCTAACCAACAAAGCCTTAGCAGTATGCCACAATTCAAAAAATGTTTATCAGGGTAACAAAATCTGAATATTACTTCACTTGCTACAAAACTATGGCTTAAGTGCTGCCTCAAAATACAAGGCACATCAATTTCACCTAACAATGAGGGAATTTTCATCATACGTAGGGATATCAAATAATTCTGAGGAAATGAAATAATAATATTTAGCTCATATTAGATAGCTATTCAATTTGGCTATAAGTGTAACCCCTCCAATAATGTTAAACTGCAGAGTATACTTTGGATGTTAATTATAAACAAAACTAGTGTTTATAAAAGATTCTAGCAGCTGTGATTCATCAGTGTTCCAGCCCATTTCAGGCATAACTGTAATGGCATTTTAGGAAAAGAACATGTAGGCAAATGAGATTAAAAACAATTGGACTATCCATGGTTCCACCATTCCCCTCCCCCAATTAAAAATTTCTTCTTTGTGGTTTGTAGCTACTTGTTGATACACTCTTCGAATGGAGTCAGATCTATAGCCTATTCTTGTTACCTCTGCTTTCAGATGTAGTTGAACAGCAATTAACCAGAGGCATTTACATATCCAAATACATATAAATACACATGTGCACATAAATACACATGTACACATAAATACACATACAAATAAAAACATGTACACATGCATATTACCAAACATGCAAACACATACAAATGCAAATACACGTACACATAAGTATACACACACAAAGGTATATAAACACATACACACATTTACGCATACACATACACATGCACACGTATACACGAGCACAAGCATAACCATACACTTATATACACATAGATACATGCACAAATACATACACGCGTATTCAGACATACATACAAATAAACATGCACATGCACACATGCACACACACATGTATATAATTCACGTATAATTGATGCTCATCTGTGATTTCCTCTTGACAGTGCTTTTTGATACACCTGGCTCCTGCCACAGTCAAAGGTCAGGTGGAGTATAGGGTCTTCAGGAACGACAACGAGATGCTTCGAGAACGGCCTTCGAGGGATTGACTTGGGCAGAAAGAGGTAAGTGAACAATGATCTTCACGGAAAGTTTCTGTTTTGTAAATATTGGATAGCAGTTTACATAATTATGTATTTCTTTTCTTCTAACTGATTATTTTCTTTTTCAGGTTTAGAGCAGGGAATTGTTCAGCCTCTACTGCAACGACAAGGAGATCCTTGTAGAACGGCCTTGGAGGGAACTACGGCAAAGGAAGAGGACATTAGATGAAAGGTAAGTGAATTTTTCTTTTATGTTCAGATGATGGAGAACCCAACGCAGGGGACGTTTGCCAGCCAGGGCAGGGCCTTTCCAACGCATAGCCCACTGGAGTTCCAAGCGCATGGAGTTCTGAGCACAGGGAACCCCCAGCGTATGGATGGCGCCTTCCTGCGTATGGAACCCCCAGCGTATGGAGTGCCCAGCGTATGGCGCCCATAGCGTATGGCGCCCCCAGCGTATGGAGTCCCCAGTGCATGGAGTCCCCAGCGTCTGGAGTCCCCAGCGTCTGGAGTCCCCAGCGTCTGGAGTCCGTATGTATGGAGTCCCCAGTGTATGGCGCCCCCAGCGTATGGTGCCCCCAGCGTATGGAGTCCCCAGCATATGGAGTCCCCAGCGTATGGCGCCCCTAGCACATGGAATCCCCAGTGCATGGAGCCCCAAGCGCATGGAGCCTCCAGTGCATGGAGCCCCCAGCGCATGAGCTCCCAGCGCATGGAGCCCCCAGCACATGGAGCCCCCAGCATACGGCACCTCCAGAGCATGGAGCCCCAGCGCATGGAGCCCCAGCGCATGGAACCCCCAGCTCATGGAGCCCCCAGCGTATGAGCCCCCAGCGCATGGAGCCCCTAACGCAAGGAGTCCCCAGCGTATGGCGCCCTTAGCGTATGACGCCCCCAGCGTATGGAGTACCCAGTGCATGGAGTCCCCAGCGTCTGGAGTCCCCAGCGTCTGGAGTCCCCAGCGTCTGGAGCCCGTACGTATGGAGTCCCCAGTGTATGGCGCCCCCAGCGTATGGTGCCCACTGCGTATGGAGTCCCAAGCATATGGAGTCCCCAGCGTATGGCGCCCCCAGCACATCCAATCCCCAGTGCATGGAGCCCCCAGCGCATGGAGCCCCCAGTGCATGGAGCCCCCAGCGCATGAGCTTCCAGCGCATGGAGCCCCCAGCACATGGAGCCCCCAGCGTACGGTACTTCCAGAGCATGGAGCCCCAGCGCATGGAGCCCCAGCGCATGGAGCCCCCAGCTCATGGAGCCCCCAGCGTATGGAGCCCCCAGCGCAAAGAGCCCAGCGTATGGAGCCCCTGGGTATGGTGTCCCCAACGTATGGAGCCCCAGTGCATAGAGCCCATAGTGCATGGAATCCCAAGCTTATGGAGCCCCCAGCGTATGGCACCCCTCGGCGTATGGAGCCTCCAGTCTTTGGAGGACCCATCTTTCTGCTTTTTAGGGACATTTTATTTATTGACCGTACAGTGTACACAGCGTATTGAGCGTACGTTGTATATAGCGAACAACGTATCGAGCTTACATCGTATAAAGCGAACAGCGTATCGAGCGTAGAGCGTATAGAGCTTATAGCGTTTTTAGCGTTCAGCTTTTCTTGCGTACGGCGTATCGAGCGTAGAGTGTATGGAACGTAATGTGTATGGATCATACAGCGTATCGAGCGTAGAGAGTATCGAGCGTTAAGTGTATGCGGCGAACAGTGTATCGAGCGTGTAGCGTATGGAACGTACAGCGTATCTAGCATAAAGCGTATCTAGCGTACAGCGTATCCACCGTAAAATGTATTGATCCTTCAGCGTATCTAGCGTACAGCGTATTGATCGTACATCGTATCTAGCATATAGCGTATCTAGCGTGCAGCGTATTGAGCGTACATATTATCGACCACATGACGTATCGAGCGTACAGGGTATCGAACGTATAGTTAATCGAGCCTACAACAAATCTAGGGTGCAGCGTATCGAACGTACAGCGTATCGAACGTACAGAGCGAACAGTATATCGAGCGTAAAGCGTATTGAACATACAGCGAATTTAGCGTACAGGGTATGGAACGTAGAGCGTATCGATTGCACAGCGTATCGAGAGTACAGCGTATGGTGCGTATAGTGTTTCGAACATATAGTGTATTGGGCGTACAATGTATACAGCGTACAGCGTATCGACATACAGCGTATCTAGTATACTGCGTATCGAGCGTAAAGCTCATTGAGCGTACATCGCATCTACCGTACAACGTATCTAACGTACAGCGTATCTAGCGTAAGAGCGTTTCGAGCCTACAGATTATCGACCATTTAGCGTATCGAGCGTACAGCGTATGGAGTGTACAGCGCATCTAGCGTACTGCGTATCGAGCTTAAACCTCATCGAGCGTACAACGTATCTAGCGTGCAGCGTATCGAGCGTACATATTATAGATAGTTTAACGTATCGAACGTACAGCGTATCGAGTGTACAGCGTATCGGCGTATGGAGCCGCCAGTCTTTGGAGGACCCATCTTTCTGCTCTTTTAGGGACATTTTATTCCAGCGTAAAGTGTACACAGCGTATCAAGCGTACGTCGTATCTAGCGAACACCGTATCGAGCTTACATCGTATCAAGCGAACAGCGTATCGAGCGAAGACTGAATAAATCCTGTGCGTTTTTAGCGTTCAGCTTTTCTACCGTACGGTGTATCGAGCGTAGAGTGTATGGAACGTAATGTGTATGGATCATACAGCGTATCGAGTGTACAGAGGATCTAGCGTTAAGTGTATGCGGCGAACAGTGTATCGAGCGTGTAGCGTATGGAACGTACAGGGTATCTAGCATAAAGCGTATCTAGCGTACGGCGTATCCACCGTAAAATGTATTGATCCTTCAGCGTATCTAGCGTACAGCGTATTGATCGTACAGCGTATCTAGCATATAGCGTGTCTAGCGTGCAGCGTATTGAGCGTACATATTATCGACCACATGACGTATCGAGCGTACAGGGTATCGAACGTACAGTTAATCGAGCCTACAACAAATCTAGGGTGCAGCGTATCGAACGTACAGCGTATAGAGTGTACAGCGTATCAAACATACAGCGTATAGAGTGTACAGCGTATCGAGGGTACCGACCGAACAGTATATCGAGCGTAAAGCATATTGAACATACAGCTAATATAGCGCACAGGGTATGGAACGTAGAGCGTACCGATTGCACAACGTATCGAGAGTACAGCGTATGGTGCGTATAGTGTTTCGAACATATAGCGTATTGGGCGTACAATGTATACAGCGTACAGCGTATCGACGTACAGCGTATCTAGTATACTGCGTATCGAGCGTATAGCTCATTGAGCGTACATCGCATCTACCGTACAACGTATCTAACGTACAGCGTATCTAGCGTAAGAGCATATCGAGCCTACAAATTATCGAGCATTTAGCGTATCGAGCGTACAGCGTATGGAGTGTACAGCGTATCTAGCGTACTGCGTATCGAGCTTAAACCTCATCGAGCGTACATCGCATCTACCGTACAACGTTTCTAACGTACAGCGTATCTAGCGTGGAGCGTATCGAGCGTACATATTATAGATAGTTTAACGTATCGAACGTACAGCGTATCGAGTGTACAGCGTATCTAGCTTACAGCGTATCATAAGTATAGCGTATCAAACGTACAGCGTATCTAGCAGACAACGTATAGAACGTACTGCGTACCTAACGTAAAGTTTATTAAGCGTACATCGCATCTAGCGTACAAGGTATGTAACGTTCAGCGTATCTAGCGTGCATCGTATAGAGCATATATATTATCAAGCGTTTAGCGTATCGAGATTATAACGTATCAAGTGTACAGCGTATATAGCTTACAGCTTATCTAGCGTACTGCGTATCAAGCGTATATCGCATCTACCATACAACGTAATAAACGTACAACGTATCTAGCGTATAGATTATTGAGCGTACACCTTATGGAACGTTTAGCAAATGGAACGTAAAGCGTATGGAGTGTACAGCATGTCTACCTTATAGCGAATACAACATACAGCGTATGGAATGTACAGCGTATCTAGTGGACAGCGTATCTAGTGTACTGCGTATCAAGCGTAAAGTTCATCCTGCGTACATCGTATCTAGCGTACAACGTATCTAACGTGCAGCGTATCCAAGACACAAATTATCGAGTGTTTAGCATATCGAGCGTACAGCGTATGAAGTATTACAGCGTATCTAGCGGACAGCGTATCGAGCATACTGCGTAGCTATCGTAAAGGTCATCGAGCGTATATCGCATCTAGGGTACAGCGTATCTAACGTACAGCGTACCTATTGAACAGACTATCGAGTCTACAGATTGTAGAGCGTTTAGCGTATCGAACATACATCGTACCGAGCGCACAGCGTATCGAACGTACATCGTACCGAGCGTACACCGTATCTAGGTTATTGTGTATCAAGCGAACTGCGTATCGAGCGTAAAGCTCATCGAGCGTAAAGCTCATCGAGCGTACATCGCATCTACCGTACAACGTATCTAAGAAACATGTATATAGCGTGAAGCGTATCGAGCGTACAGATTATTAATAGCTTAGCGTATCGAGCGAACAGCGCAAGGAGTGTACACGGTATCTAGGTTCCAGTGTATCGGGCGTACAGCGTATCGAAAGTAAAGTGCAGCGTATCTAGCGGACAGCGTATCGAGCGTATTGCGTATGGACCGTAGAGCTCATGCGGCGTACATCGCATCTAACGTACAACGCATATAACGTACAGCGTATCTAGCTTCCAGCGTATAAAGAGTACACATTATCGAGCTTTCAACGTATCGAGCGTACAGCGTATTAAGTGCACATGGTATCTAGCTTACAGCATATCAAACGCACACTGTATCGAGCGTAAAGCGTATCAAGCGTACAGAGTACCGAGCGTCCATTATATCGAATTACACGTAATCGAGCGTACTTATATATTTCTTACGTTAGAAATATATGCAAATGAAATTTATTACGTAAAATTATGTTAAGTGTATCTGCAATAATATTAAAAATGAAAAAGAATTATTATGATATAATAACAAATGAAGAAATAGTTAGTGGTGCATTTATGTGATCGATAATATATATGTGTGTTCATGTATATATACATATATATATACACACATACACAAATATATACATATATATATAAATACATATATATGATGTATATATATATATATAATATGCATATATATAAATGTATATATATATATATGTATATATACATATACATATATATATTATATATATATTATATATATATATATATATAAATATGTATATATATATATAAACATATAGATACCTATATATATATAGATATATATAGATATATATAAATAAATATATAGACATAAATATATATATATATATATATATATATATATTTATATATATATATATGTATATATACATATATAATATAATATATATATATATATATATATATATATATACATATAGACATAAATATATATATATATATATATTATACATATATATACATGTATATATACATATATATACATATATATACATATATATATAAATATATATATATATATATATATATACATATATATTTATATGTACATATATATATTTATATGTATATATACATATATATACACATATATACACATTATATATATATATATATGTATATATATATATACTTATATGTATATATATATATATATATATAAATATATATATATATGTATATATATACACATATATATGTATCTTTATGTATATATATATATATACATATATACACATATATATGTATATATATATATATATATATATACATATAATTATATATATATATATATATATATATATATACATGTGTACATGAATATAAATATATATATATATATATATATATATATATATATATATTTATATATATGTATATATATATACATATATATTATATATGTATACATATATATGTTTATATATATATATATATATATATAAATATATGAATACATTTATATAAGTATATATATATACATATATATAAATATGAATATATATATACATATACATACATATATATGTACATAAAACATATATATATACATATATATATATATATATATATATACAGATATATATATATGTATATATATTCATATATAAATATATATACATGTATATATATATATATATATATATATAAATATATATATATATATACACATAAATGCAATATATATATATATATATATATATATATACATACATATAATATATAGATATACATATATATATACATATACATATTTATACATATACATATATATATATATATATATATATATATATATATATATATATGAATATATATATTTACATACATACATACATACATATACATATATATATGTATATATATAAATATGTATGCGTATATATATGTATATATATATATATATATATACATATATATACATAAATATATATACATATATATATATTTATATATATACATATATATATACAAATATATATATACAAATATATATACATATATATATGTATACATATACATATACATAATATATATATACATTATATATATACATATGTATATATATACATATATATACGTATATATATATATATATATATTTATATATTTACATATATATATATATACATATAAACATGTATATACATATATAGATATAAATATATATATATATATATATATATATACTGTATATATATATATATATTTATATCTATATATGTATATACATGTTTATATGTATACATATATATATACATTCATACATATGTATATATAAGCATACATACATAAATGATATAAATATATACGTTGGAAATTGAAACGTGGACGAGCCGAGGATTCGAACCCAGCTAACCCGTATCAAGGCTACAGTGACTTAAACCAATTGATCACTGGGAACCATTCAGTGTGTATGTATAAAACTTTCCCACGTGCATATACTAGCTAAATGCACTATCATAGCGGATGTGGGTTGAACGCGATATTTTGTGTAGCTGTATGTAATTCGAGCATACAAATATTGAAAGTCGTACACAACTTATATCTCTCTTCATAGCGTATTGGTTTAAGTCACTGTGACTTTGTTACGGGTTAGCTGGGTTCGAATCCTCGGCTCCTCCATGTTTCAATTTCCAACCGATACCTCCATCGAGCGATTCTTCAGTCTCGACTGCGATGGCATGGAATTAAAAGTGATTTGTGGTTAAAAAAAAAATATATATATATATATAATATATATGTATACATACATATATATTATATATATATACATATATATATATACATACATATATATACATATATATACACACACATATATATATACATATATATACATTTTACATACATATATATATATATATATACATATACATATATATATATATATATTTATATACACATGTATATATATAAATATATATACTTATATATATATATATATATATACATATATATACATATATATGCCTGTCTTTCTTCTGTCAGTATACGGTCGTTGAGCATCCAAGGCTGTACTCTCGTCTGGCGTTTAATGTTTGTCCTACGTACATAACGATCGAAAAAGTTGTGTGTGCAGGTGACAAGAGAGTTGTAAAGCTTTTCAGGAGATTCAACATTAAACTTGGGGGGTTGCAGATACGAAGGAAACGTAGTTGGGAGAATACTTTGGGGGGATACTGATTCGCGTGCCTTGGTAAGTAAAGCTGGAGTAGGCATCACTGGGACGAGGGCAGAGAGCGAGGTGATCTGAGAAGAGGACGGGCACCGAAAAGCACTTGGCGTTCGTAGGCACGAGTCCACATGTAAGTATGTGATCGAGGGTACCCCCCCCCCCGTCCCCCGAGGGTGCGTAGCACCACCAGTGTTCCAGCGAGTAAGATGGTTGTGGTGTAAAAAGTCAACTAGCCGAGTTCCGCTACCATTTAGTGTCCGATTGGTCACCTAGGGTACGGTGCCTAGCATTAATATCGCCCATGTATATCATACCACGAGTCGTGGCAGTAGGAAGGGGGGAGTGTACATAACCAAGGAGTACATTTCGAACGTGGTGAACATATGGAATATAACCACTAAGGGATGGGGCTGCCCCCCCCCCCCACCAGGAGGACGTCCAACAAAAGCTTCCTGGATAAAGATGACGTTCGGTTGATGACGGTTGACGTAGGCCCTAAGTGCAGCAATCTTCGCAGGTGTGGTTATACCACAGGCATTCCAAGAGAGGATGTGTAGCTGTGCGTTGTTATTGAACGTTATTTCTGCTCTTTCGGAGGCCACGTGAGACGATAGTAGAGGACCGGGCACTACCTCCTGTTGGTCCTCGGGAGGGGGCGTCCACAGTGATGGCAATCATTTTCTCGAGGTGAGTAGCGAGCGAGTCAAATTTAACAGTAAGTACAGAGGTTGAAGCGATATTAGACTGCTGGGCATCCACGAGCGATTTGAGTGTTGTATCGTTAACCGATAGTCGTGTAGACAAAGGCGGCCATAGGAGAATCAAAACGAGCTTCAATGCTATCCAATCGAGTTTCAATAATTGCAAAACGATTTGTAAGGGAAACACACTGAGACTTGAGAGATTCTACGGCCTCTTGGAGCGTAATGATCTGCCGAAAGGCGGCAGCGGTGGATGGCGGCGGTGGTGGCGGTGGGGGTGGAGTTTGCGTACTCGGAGCCAAGCGTACTCCTTTGGTACATCTTTGCCACACATTAACCCCGAGCATTTGGCACCGCGGGCATTTCCATTGCGACTTGTCTGGTGTAGGTGGTTTTGGTGAGTCTGTCGATGATGTCGAGGCAGAGGTAGGTACTGTGGTTGCTGTAGGAGTACGATGAGGGCAGGAATGTGAGTCATGTTCAGCTGAGCACCATACACACTTTTCATGGGCATTGCAATACCGAGAAATATGACCAATACCCCAACATTTCAAGCACCATGGTTTTTCGTCAGGCATTTTGCGGAGTTCACATGATGGTAGGCAAGGAAGAAAGGGAAAGTTAATGTCAGATGGTGGCGGGTCAGGTAGGCTCCACGTAATTACAAGTCTGTTGATGAGTACCTTATTCTGTAGAAAGCGGCGTACAGAATATACTCCTGTTAGTTCCTTAGCTAAGGATGGCTTAACATCAATAGGATATCGAGTGATGAGATATGTGGGGAACTTGCGCGGTCTATCTACAGAATCTTGTATATCAAGAGGTAACGATAAAATCACACCATCCTTGACCTCATCTATGATGTCCTGTCGGCGTCTCGATATGTAGATATAACTAGATGTGACAGCTGGTATTTTAACCTCGGCCAGTTCTCATTAACTCCTGGCTTCCCTCTGAATTGCAGTTTGACATACTCGGGACGGGGGGCAAAGGCAAGAGAAGTAGGTGAAGGTGGGGGTGGGGGGAGGTGCATTCTGCGTAGCAGGTCGTGATGGAATGGGTGTAGTAATGTCTCGTAGAGGCAGAGCCTTGTCACTCTTGGTGGCCTTGGCAGCAGGAGATGACACTTCGCTAATGGCATCGAAATCGTTATCTATGAGACGCTTTGCAGAAGCGTTGGTGAAGTCCATAGGCTCGGGAGATGGATTAACAGGCGCCATTTGTCGGTGATCGTGATAATCAAGACGAGGCCAGTTTTTCAGTGACAGGTTGTCATCATCGCTTAATGCAAGATCCGCCTCAATATTTGCATGGGAGCCGGGACCTGTGTATTCCATTTTACGAGGCAAGTCTGCAGCGCTTGTAACTTGAGCAGTCTCACCAGGTGAGTGATGTAGCCACGATGTGGGTATCTGCGTCAAACACATCGCATTGCGCATGCGTAGATGTGAGGAATTCGATCAGGGAGGCTCTCCCCTAGTATTAGTCACTTTTTTGGCCAAGTTCCACAACAATCAAGTTCACTGATAATTAACACTGCACGATGCATTGACTTTTAACATGGACTCTGGCCAACTCCGAATAATAGGAACACAGTATATCTTGCGAAAAACGGGGGTCAGTAGCAGAGCTTATCCAAGCAACCGCCACCTACCGTTTCCAAAGGTGAAGTCGATGATGATGATGATGATGATTATTATGATGATGGTGATGATGATGATGATGATGATGATGATGATGATGATGATGATGATGATGATGATGATGATGATGATGATGATGATGATGATGATGATGATGATGATGATGATGATGATGGAAAATTCTTGTTTGCCAATTTACAGCAAACTGAACACCAAAAATGTGGTGCGTATTTGCTTGTGTGTGCATGTGGGGGGACAGCTAGGAATTCACCTGGGAATCAAGGGAGCAGCAGCCTTTACTGTCCTATATGGAGTAAGAAGTTACTCAGGAAAGACCCAAGTGCCGCGGTTATAAAAAGAAAAAGAAAATAAAAAGGTGACGGACCTTAAACAACTTTCTACGAAAACTTTTGCCTTAAAGTTCACACGAGGTGACTCTACTTGCTAGTTCTCACAACGGCGCTTTCAAAACAAGCGTTTATTACCCAAAAATATGGCAGACAGGAGTCTTGTTTATCTAAAGTAGACGAGAAATGTCGGTCCCGGATTCCATATTTTGAACCAAGTATATGAATTACCATATGTCATTATTAAATAAGAACTGTTGGATTATAAAGGATTACAAAGGAGGAGCATGCCGACAGGAGACCTTTTGGTCCATAACTAGGTCGGATGCATTATATATATATATATATATATATACATACATATATATATATATATATACATACATATATATATATATACATACATATATATATATACATACATATATATATATATATATATATACATACATACAAGCCGCGGGCTCCGCCCTCCTCGACTTCGCCGGAGGCTTGGCTGCGCAAACAATGGCCTACGGCCGCAGAGCTCCGCGCTCTAATCCCACGATAGGGATCCCGTGCTGGGGATCCCGTGTTGGGGTTTCGCCCCGAGGCCGAGGCCGAACCCAAGGCGACCACTGAGGACTTGCGACCACTGAGGACTTGCGACCACTGAGGACTTTCAACCACTGAGGACTTCCAACCTTTGAGGACTTGCGACCTTTGAGGACTTGTTACCTTGGAGGACTTGTTACCTTGGAGAACTTGTTACCTTGGAGGACTTGTTACCTTGGAGTACTTGTTACCTTGGAGGACTTATTACCTTGGAGGACTTATTACCTTGGAAAACTTATTACCTTGGAGGATTTATTACCTTGGAGGATTTACAACCTCGTAGGACTTGCAACTTCAGAGGACTTGCACCCTCGTAGGACTTACGACCTCGGAGGACTTGCAGCCTCGAAGGGCTTACAACTTCGGAGGACTTGCACCCTCGGAGGACTGGCACCCTCAGAGGACTTCCACCCTCGGAGGACTTGCACCCTCGGAGGATTTGCACCCTGGGAGGACTTGCACCCTCGGAGGACTTGCACCCTCGGAGAACTTGCACCCTCATAGAACTTACAGCCTCGAAAGGCTTACTGCCTCGGAGAACTTACGACCTCGGAGGACTTACAGACCCCCCTCTCCAAGACGTGTAACATTTTTAAAATGTGTCACCTTTGAAATGCTTTAATTTAATTTATTATTAGTAACGACGATCGTCCATGGCTCAACGATGATCGTCTACGGCTCAACGATGATTGTCCATGGCTCAACGATGATCGTTCTTCACTCAACGATGATCGTCCATGGCTCAACGATGCTCGTCCATTGCTCAACGATGATCGTTCACGGCTCAACGATCATCATCCACGGCTCAACGATAATCGTCCACGGCTCAACGATGATCATCCATGGCTCAACGATGATCGTCCACGGCTCAACGATGATCGTCCATGGCTCAACGATGATCGTTCTTGACTCAACGATGGTCGTCCACAGCTTAACGATGATCGTCCACGACTCAACGATGATCGTCCACGGCTCAACGATGATCGTCCATGGCCTAACGATGATCGTCCACGGCTAAATGATGATCGTCCACGGCTCAAATATGATCGTCCACGGCTCAACGATGATATTCTTAACTCAACAACGTCTATGGCTCAACGATGATCGTTCTTGACTCAACGATGATCGTTCACGGCTTAGTGATGATCGTCCATTGCTCAACGATGATCGTTCACGGCTCAACGATCATCATTCACGGCTCAACGATGATCATTCTTAACTCAACGATGATCGTCCACGGCTTAACGATGATCGTCCATGGCTAAACGATGATCGTTCATGGCTAAACGATTATCGTCCATGGCTCAACGATGATCGTCCACGGCTCAACGATGATCGTCCACGGCTCAACTATGATCGTCCATGGCTCAACGATGATCATTCTTGACTCAACGATGATCGTCCACGGCTCAAAGATGATCGTCCACAGCTCAACGATGATCGTCCTTGACCTTCTTGATTCAACCATGATCATCCACGGCTCAACCATGATCGTCCATGGTTCAACGATGATCGTCCACGGCTCAACGATGATCGTCCATTGCTCAACGATGATCGTTCACGGCTCAACTATCGTCATCCACGGCTCAACGATGATCGCCCTTGACTCAACGATGATCGTCCACGGCTTAACGATGATCGTCCACGGCTCAACGATGATCGTCCACGGCTCAATGGTGATCATCCATGGCTCAACAACGATCGTCCACGGCTCAACGATGATCGTCCACGGCTCAACTATGGTCGTCCACGGCTCAACGAAGATCGTCCACAGCTCAACGATGATCGTCCATGGCTCAACGATGATCGTCCACGGCTTAACGAAGATCGTCCACGGCTCAACGATGATCGTTCCTGACCTTGACTCAACCATGATCGTCCACGGCTCAAAGATGATCGTCCATGACTCAACCATAATAGTTCTTGATTCAACGATGATCGTCCATGGCATGTATCATTTTTAAAATGTGTCACTTTTGAAATTGTTTAATTTTTCTTATCGTCCACGGCTTAACGTTGATCGTCCACGGCTCAACGATGATCGTCCACGGCTAAACGATGATCGTCCACAGCTCAACGATCATCGTCCACGACTCAACTTTGATCGTCTATGGCTCATGATGATCATTCTTGACTCAACGATGATCGTCCACGGCTCAACGATGATGATCGTTCTTGACATTCTTGACTCAACGATGATCGTTCAAGGGTCAACAATGATCGTCCATGGCTCAACGATGATCGTCCACGGCTCAACGATGATCGTCCATGGCATGTAACATTTTGAAAATGTATCACTTTTGAAATGGTTTAATTATATATATATATATATATATATATATATATATATATATATATATATATATATATATATATATATATATATATATGTATATATATATATATATATATATATATATATATAATGATGAATATATAAATAAATAAACTAATAGATAAAAACTATAATAATATAAATAATAATAAAAAAGATAAATGAATAAACAGGTAAATTAGAAAATAAGCAAACATGTAAATAGTAATAATATGAAATAAATGACAGGGATTACAGCATCTTACTTAGGTGTTTATCTAAACCAGGGGTTCCCAAAGTGGTCGATATCGACCCCTATACGAATCAAAATGATAACGCTATTGAGAACTAAAATTATAATAATAATAACAATAATAATAATAGTAATAATAATAATAAAAGTAATAATAATAATAGTAATAATGCCAATAACGATAATAATGATAATAACGATAATAGTAATGATAGTGATAGTAATAATAATAATAATAATAATAATAATAATAATAATAATAATAGTAATAATGCCAATAACGATAATAATGATAATAACGATAATAGTAATGATAGTAATAATAATAATAATAATAACAACAATAATAATAATAATAATAATAATAATAATAATAATAATAATAATAATAATAATAATAATGATAATAATAATAATAATAATAATAATAATAATAATAATAATAATGATAATAATAATAATAATTATAATAATAATATAATAATAAGGATAATGGTAATAACACCCATGATGATAATAATAATAATAATATTACTAGCATTAATAACAATAACAACACCAATAATGATAATAAACTGACATAATTTGTGAATTAATAGTTTGGGGGTCTATGGAAAATCTTAATTTTTACTAGGGGGTCGATGAGCTAAAAAGTTTGGGAACTCCTAATCTAAACGAATCTTTCAGCTTCGAACTGAACTACATTGCACTGCCTCTCCAGGAACTTTATTCCATGCATTAACTACACGGTTGGCAAAGTTGTTTCTACCCACTTCCAAGTTAAATCTATTTTCTGACAGTTTGAAACCATTATTTCCTGTCTGATTCTCATTCAATGTGAAATTTTTGCCACTTTTGATGTCAATTCCCTTTAGAATCTTACGGACCTGTATCAAGTCACCTCTGAGTTTACGTTTTTTTAGGGAAAACAGATTCATATTTTTCGTTGATTTTAGTATGAACTCTTTAAACCACTGACTACCATATGTAAAATTATTCAAAATGTTACTTTGTTTTTCCTTACTAACAAAAAAATCATCTTAAATGCACCTCAATCTGTGATTGAGGTACAAACTGAAGGCCAGAAAAAATAATTACATAAAATGGTTCCAGTGGACCAAGGCATCAACATCTAAAGATTTCCAACAATGGTCAAGCATAAAGGATCACAAGAATTGCAAACACACTTTCCTTCTCTATAAACAATCATAAAATAAACACTCAGCTATGCGAAAGAAAGAACCAAGATCTTGTCAGATTTACAGAAAATACAGTTCAAGAAGGTGTACACATAATATACGAACTACTTTGGCAAGTATCAATTCAACTAGCTTCCAAACCACCATGGTATCATTCTAACCAACAAAGCCTTAGCAGTATGCCACAAAACAAAAAATGTTTATCAGGGTAACAAAATCTGAATATTACTTCACTTGCTACAAAACTATGGCTTAAGTGCTGCCTCAAAATACAAGGCACATCAATTTCACCTAACAATGAGGGAATTTTCATCATACGTAGGGATATCAAATCATTCTGAGGGAATAAAATAATAATATTTAGCTCAAATTAGATAGCTATTCAATTAGGCTATGAGTGTAACCCCTCCAATAATGTTAAACTGCAGAGTATACTTTGGATGTTAATTATAAACAAAACTAGTGTTTATAAAAGATTCTAGCAGCTGTGATTCATCAGTGTTCCAGCCCATTTCAGGCATAACTGTAATGGCATTTTAGGAAAAGAACATGTAGGCAAATGAGATTAAAAACAATTGGACTATCCATGGTTCCACCATTCCCCTCCCCCAATTAAAAATTTCTTCTTTGTGGTTTGTAGCTACTTGTTGATACACTCTTCGAATGGAGTCAGATCTATAGCCTATTCTTGTTACCTCTGCTTTCAGATGTAGTTGAACAGCAATTAACCAGAGGCATTTACATATCCAAATACATATAAATACACATGTGCACATAAATACACATGTACACATAAATACACATACAAATAAAAACATGTACACATGCATATTACCAAACATGCAAACACATACAAATGCAAATACACGTACACATAAGTATACACACACAAATGTATATAAACACATACACACATTTACGCATACACACATACACATGCACACGTATACACGAGCACAAGCATAACCATACACTTATATACACATAGATACATGCACAAATACATACACGCGTATTCAGACATACATACAAATAAACATGCACATGCACACATGCACACACACATGTATATAATTCACGTATAATTGATGCTCATCTGTGATTTCCTCTTGACAGTGCTTTTTGATACACCTGGCTCCTGCCACAGTCAAAGGTCAGGTGGAGTATAGGGTCTTCAGGAACGACAACGAGATGCTTCGAGAACGGCCTTCGAGGGATTGACTTGGGCAGAAAGAGGTAAGTGAACAAATGATCTTCACGGAAAGTTTCTGTTTTGTAAATATTGGATAGCAGTTTACATAATTATGTATTTCTTTTCTTCTAACTGATTATTTTCTTTTTCAGGTTTAGAGCAGGGAATTGTTCAGCCTCTACTGCAACGACAAGGAGATCCTTGTAGAACGGCCTTGGAGGGAACTACGGCAAAGGAAGAGGACATTAGATGAAAGGTAAGTGAATTTTTCTTTTATGTTCAGATGATGGAGAACCCAACGCAGGGGACGTTTGCCAGCTAGGGCAGGGCCTTTCCAACGCATAGCCCACTGGAGTTCCAAGCGCATGGAGTTCTGAGCACAGGGAACCTCCAGCGTATGGATGGCGCCTTCCTGCGTATGGAACCCCCAGCGTATGGAGTGCCCAGCGTATGGCGCCCATAGCGTATGGCGCCCCCAGCGTATGGAGTACCCAGTGCATGGAGTCCCCAGCGTATGGAGTCCCCAGCGTCTGGAGTCCCCAGCGTCTGGAGTCCGTATGTATGGAGTCCCCAGTGTATGGCGCCCCCAGCGTATGGTGCCCCCAGCGTATGGAGTCCCCAGCATATGGAGTCCCCAGCGTATGGCGCCCCTAGCACATCCAATCCCCAGTGCATGGAGCCCCAAGCGCATGGAGCCTCCAGTGCATGGAGCCCCCAGCGCATGAGCTCCCAGCGCATGGAGCCCCCAGCACATGGAGCCCCCAGCATACGGCACCTCCAGAGCATGGAGCCCCAGCGCATGGAGCCCCAGCGCATGGAACCCCCAGCTCATGGAGCCCCCAGCGTATGAGCCCCCAGCGCATGGAGCCCCTAACGCAAGGAGTCCCCAGCGTATGGCGCCCTTAGCGTATGACGCCCCCAGCGTATGGAGTACCCAGTGCATGGAGTCCCCAGCGTCTGGAGTCCCCAGCGTCTGGAGTCCCCAGCGTCTGGAGTCCGTACGTATGGAGTCCCCAGTGTATGGCGCCCCCAGCGTATGGTGCCCACTGCGTATGGAGTCCCAAGCATATGGAGTCCCCAGCGTATGGCGCCCCCAGCACATCCAATCCCCAGTGCATGGAGCCCCCAGCGCATGGAGCCCCCAGTGCATGGAGCCCCCAGCGCATGAGCTTCCAGCGCATGGAGCCCCCAGCACATGGAGCCCCCAGCGTACGGTACTTCCAGAGCATGGAGCCCCAGCGCATGGAGCCCCAGCGCATGGAACCCCCAGCTCATGGAGCCCCCAGCGTATGGAGCCCCCAGCGCATAGAGCCCAGCGTATGGAGCCCCTGGGTATGGTGTCCCCAACGTATGGAGCCCCAGTGCATAGAGCCCATAGTGCATGGAATCCCAAGCTTATGGAGCCCCCAGCGTATGGCACCCCTCGGCGTATGGAGCCTCCAGTCTTTGGAGGACCCATCTTTCTGTTTTTTTAGGGACATTTTATTTATCGACCGTACAGTGTACACAGCGTATTGAGCGTACGTTGTATATAGCGAACAACGTATCGAGCTTACATCGTATAAAGCGAACAGCGTATCGAGCGTAGAGCGTATAGAGCTTATAGCGTTTTTAGCGTTCAGCTTTTCTTGCGTACGGCGTATCGAGCGTAGAGTGTATGGAACGTAATGTGTATGGATCATACAGCGTATCGAGCGTTAAGTGTATGCGGCGAACAGTGTATCGAGCGTGTAGCGTATGGAACGTACAGCGTATCTAGCATAAAGCGTATCTAGCGTACAGCGTATCCACCGTAAAATGTATTGATCCTTCAGCGTATCTAGCGTACAGCGTATTGATCGTACATCGTATCTAGCATATAGCGTATCTAGCGTGCAGCGTATTGAGCGTACATATTATCGACCACATGACGTATCGAGCGTACAGGGTATCGAACGTATAGTTAATCGAGCCTACAACAAATCTAGGGTGCAGCGTATCGAACGTACAGCGTATCGAACGTACAGAGCGAACAGTATATCGAGCGTAAAGCGTATTGAACATACAGCGAATTTAGCGTACAGCGTATGGAGCGTAGAGCGTATCGATTGTAAAGCGTATCGAGCGTACAGCGTATGGTGCGTATAGTGTTTGGAACATACAGCGTATTGGGCGTACAATGTATACAGCGTACAGTGTATCGACGTACTGCGTATCTAGTATACTGCGTATCGAGCGTAAAGCTCATTTAGCGTACTTCTCATCTACCGTACAACGTATCTACCGTACAGCGTATCTAGCGTAAGAGCGTATCGAGCCTACAGATTATCGAGCATTTAGCGTATCGAGCGTACAGCGTATGGAGTGTACAGCGTATCTAGCGTACTGCGTATCGAGCTTAAACCTCATCGAGCGTACAACGTATCTAGCGTGCAGCGCATCGAGCGTACATATTATAGATAGTTTAACGTATCGAACGTACAGCGTATCGAGTGTACAGCGTATCGGCGTATGGAGCCGCCAGTCTTTGGAGGACCCATCTTTCTGCTCTTTTAGGGACATTTTATTCCAGCGTAAAGTGTACACAGCGTATCAAGCGTACGTCGTATCTAGCGAACACCGTATCGAGCTTACATCGTATCAAGCGAACAGCGTATCGAGCGAAGACTGAATAAATCCTGTGCGTTTTTAGCGTTCAGCTTTTCTACCGTACGGTGTATCG
>NC_134777.1:100102132-100107132 GCF_046742065.1 Oratosquilla oratoria
CCAATTAAAAATTTCTTCTTTGTGGTTTGTAGCTACTTGTTGATACACTCTTCGAATCGGAGTCAGATCTATAGCCTATTCTTGTTACCTCTGCTTTCAGATGTAGTTGAACAGCAATTAACCAGAGGCATTTACATATCCAAATACATATAAATACACATGTGCACATAAATACACATGTACACATAAATACACATACAAATAAAAACATGTACACATGCATATTACCAAACATGCAAACACATACAAATGCAAATACACGTACACATAAGTATACACACACAAATGTATATAAACACATACACACATTTACGCATACACACATACACATGCACACGTATACACGAGCACAAGCATAACCATACACTTATATACACATAGATACATGCACAAATACATACACGCGTATTCAGACATACATACAAATAAACATGCACATGCACACAAGCACACACACATGTATATAATTCACGTATAATTGATGCTCATCTGTGATTTCCTCTTGACAGTGCTTTTTGATACACCTGGCTCCTGCCACAGTCAAAGGTCAGGTGGAGTATAGGGTCTTCAGGAACGACAACGAGATGCTTCGAGAACGGCCTTCGAGGGATTGACTTGGGCAGAAAGAGGTAAGTGAACAAATGATCTTCACGGAAAGTTTCTGTTTTGTAAATATTGGATAGCAGTTTACATAATTATGTATTTCTTTTCTTCTAACTGATTATTTTCTTTTTCAGGTTTAGAGCAGAGAATTGTTCAGCCTCTACTGCAACGACAAGGAGATCCTTGTAGAACGGCCTTGGAGGGAACTACGGCAAAGGAAGAGGACATTAGATGAAAGGTAAGTGAATTTTTCTTTTATGTTCAGATGATGGAGAACCCAACGCAGGGGACGTTTGCCAGCCAGGGCAGGGCCTTTCCAACGCATAGCCCACTGGAGTTCCAAGCGCATGGAGTTCTGAGCACAGGGAACCCCCAGCGTATGGATGGCGCCTTCCTGCGTATGGAACCCCCAGCGTATGGAGTGCCCAGCGTATGGCGCCCATAGCGTATGGCGCCCCCAGCGTATGGAGTCCCCAGTGCATGGAGTCCCCAGCGTCTGGAGTCCCCAGCGTCTGGAGTCCCCAGCGTCTGGAGTCCGTATGTATGGAGTCCCCAGTGTATGGCGCCCCCAGCGTATGGTGCCCCCAGCGTATGGAGTCCCCAGCATATGGAGTCCCCAGCGTATGGCGCCCCTAGCACATCCAATCCCCAGTGCATGGAGCCCCAAGCGCATGGAGCCTCCAGTGCATGGAGCCCCCAGCGCATGAGCTCCCAGCGCATGGAGCCCCCAGCACATGGAGCCCCCAGCATACGGCACCTCCAGAGCATGGAGCCCCAGCGCATGGAGCCCCAGCGCATGGAACCCCCAGCTCATGGAGCCCCCAGCGTATGAGCCCCCAGCGCATGGAGCCCCTAACGCAAGGAGTCCCCAGCGTATGGCGCCCTTAGCGTATGACGCCCCCAGCGTATGGAGTACCCAGTGCATGGAGTCCCCAGCGTCTGGAGTCCCCAGCGTCTGGAGTCCCCAGCGTCTGGAGCCCGTACGTATGGAGTCCCCAGTGTATGGCGCCCCCAGCGTATGGTGCCCACTGCGTATGGAGTCCCAAGCATATGGAGTCCCCAGCGTATGGCGCCCCCAGCACATCCAATCCCCAGTGCATGGAGCCCCCAGCGCATGGAGCCCCCAGTGCATGGAGCCCCCAGCGCATGAGCTTCCAGCGCATGGAGCCCCCAGCACATGGAGCCCCCAGCGTACGGTACTTCCAGAGCATGGAGCCCCAGCGCATGGAGCCCCAGCGCATGGAACCCCCAGCTCATGGAGCCCCCAGCGTATGGAGCCCCCAGCGCATAGAGCCCAGCGTATGGAGCCCCTGGGTATGGTGTCCCCAACGTATGGAGCCCCAGTGCATAGAGCCCATAGTGCATGGAATCCCAAGCTTATGGAGCCCCCAGCGTATGGCACCCCTCGGCGTATGGAGCCTCCAGTCTTTGGAGGACCCATCTTTCTGTTTTTTTAGGGACATTTTATTTATCGACCGTACAGTGTACACAGCGTATTGAGCGTACGTTGTATATAGCGAACAACGTATCGAGCTTACATCGTATAAAGCGAACAGCGTATCGAGCGTAGAGCGTATAGAGCTTATAGCGTTTTTAGCGTTCAGCTTTTCTAGCGTACGGCGTATCGAGCGTAGAGTGTATGGAACGTAATGTGTATGGATCATACAGCGTATCGAGCGTAGAGAGTATCGAGCGTTAAGTGTATGCGGCGAACAGTGTATCGAGCGTGTAGCGTATGGAACGTACAGCGTATCTAGCATAAAGCGTATCTAGCGTACAGCGTATCCACCGTAAAATGTATTGATCCTTCAGCGTATCTAGCGTACAGCGTATTGATCGTACATCGTATCTAGCATATAGCGTATCTAGCGTGCAGCGTATTGACCGTACATATTATCGACCACATGACGTATCGAGCGTACAGGGTATCGAACGTATAGTTAATCGAGCCTACAACAAATCTAGGGTGCAGCGTATCGAACGTACAGCGTATCGAACGTACAGAGCGAACAGTATATCGAGCGTAAAGCGTATTGAACATACAGCGAATTTAGCGTACAGGGTATGGAACGTAGAGCGTATCGATTGCACAGCGTATCGAGAGTACAGCGTATGGTGCGTATAGTGTTTCGAACATATAGTGTATTGGGCGTACAATGTATACAGCGTACAGCGTATCGACATACAGCGTATCTAGTATACTGCGTATCGAGCGTAAAGCTCATTGAGCGTACATCGCATCTACCGTACAACGTATCTAACGTACAGCGTATCTAGCGTAAGAGCGTTTCGAGCCTACAGATTATCGACCATTTAGCGTATCGAGCGTACAGCGTATGGAGTGTACAGCGTATCTAGCGTACTGCGTATCGAGCTTAAACCTCATCGAGCGTACAACGTATCTAGCGTGCAGCGTATCGAGCGTACATATTATAGATAGTTTAACGTATCGAACGTACAGCGTATCGAGTGTACAGCGTATCGGCGTATGGAGCCGCCAGTCTTTGGAGGACCCATCTTTCTGCTCTTTTAGGGACATTTTATTCCAGCGTAAAGTGTACACAGCGTATCAAGCGTACGTCGTATCTAGCGAACACCGTATCGAGCTTACATCGTATCAAGCGAACAGCGTATCGAGCGAAGACTGAATAAATCCTGTGCGTTTTTAGCGTTCAGCTTTTCTACCGTACGGTGTATCGAGCGTAGAGTGTATGGAACGTAATGTGTATGGATCATACAGCGTATCGAGTGTACAGAGGATCTAGCGTTAAGTGTATGCGGCGAACAGTGTATCGAGCGTGTAGCGTATGGAACGTACAGGGTATCTAGCATAAAGCGTATCTAGCGTACGGCGTATCCACCGTAAAATGTATTGATCCTTCAGCGTATCTAGCGTCCAGCGTATTGATCGTACAGCGTATCTAGCATATAGCGTGTCTAGCGTGCAGCGTATTGAGCGTACATATTATCGACCACATGACGTATCGAGCGTACAGGGTATCGAACGTACAGTTAATCGAGCCTACAACAAATCTAGGGTGCAGCGTATCGAACGTACAGCGTATAGAGTGTACAGCGTATCAAACATACAGCGTATAGAGTGTACAGCGTATCGAGGGTACCGACCGAACAGTATATCGAGCGTAAAGCATATTGAACATACAGCTAATATAGCGCACAGGGTATGGAACGTAGAGCGTACCGATTGCACAACGTATCGAGAGTACAGCGTATGGTGCGTATAGTGTTTCGAACATATAGCGTATTGGGCGTACAATGTATACAGCGTACAGCGTATCGACGTACAGCGTATCTAGTATACTGCGTATCGAGCGTATAGCTCATTGAGCGTACATCGCATCTACCGTACAACGTATCTAACGTACAGCGTATCTAGCGTAAGAGCATATCGAGCCTACAAATTATCGAGCATTTAGCGTATCCAGCGTACAGCGTATGGAGTGTACAGCGTATCTAGCGTACTGCGTATCGAGCTTAAAGCTCATCGAGCGTAGATCGCATCTACCGAACAACGTATCTAACGTACAGCGTATCTAGCGTGCAGCGTATCGAGCGTACATATTAAAGATAGTTTAACGTATCGAGTGTACAGCGTATCTAGCTTACAGCGTATCATAAGTATAGCGTATCTAGCTTACAGCGTATCATAAGTATAGCGTATCAAACGTACAGCGTATCTAGCAGACAACGTATAGAACGTACTGCGTACCTAACGTAAAGTTTATTAAGCGTACATCGCATCTAGCGTACAAGGTATGTAACGTTCAGCGTATCTAGCGTGCATCGTATAGAGCATATATATTATCAAGCGTTTAGCGTATCGAGATTATAACGTATCAAGTGTACAGCGTATATAGCTTACAGCTTATCTAGCGTACTGCGTATCAAGCGTATATCGCATCTACCATACAACGTAATAAACGTACAACGTATCTAGCGTATAGATTATTGAGCGTACACCTTATGGAACGTTTAGCAAATGGAACGTAAAGCGTATGGAGTGTACAGCATGTCTACCTTATAGCGAATACAACATACAGCGTATGGAATGTACAGCGTATCTAGTGGACAGCGTATCTAGTGTACTGCGTATCAAGCGTAAAGTTCATCCTGCGTACATCGTATCTAGCGTACAACGTATCTAACGTGCAGCGTATCCAAGACACAAATTATCGAGTGTTTAGCATATCGAGCGTACAGCGTATGAAGTATTACAGCGTATCTAGCGGACAGCGTATCGAGCATACTGCGTAGCTATCGTAAAGGTCATCGAGCGTATATCGCATCTAGGGTACAGCGTATCTAACGTACAGCGTACCTATTGAACAGACTATCGAGTCTACAGATTATAGAGCGTTTAGCGTATCGAACATACA
>NC_134777.1:100109632-100122132 GCF_046742065.1 Oratosquilla oratoria
GTTGGAAATTGAAACGTGGACGAGCCGAGGATTCGAACCCAGCTAACCCGTATCAAGGCTACAGTGACTTAAACCAATTGATCACTGGGAACCATTCAGTGTGTATGTATAAAACTTTCCCACGTGCATATACTAGCTAAATGCACTATCATAGCGGATGTGGGTTGAACGCGATATTTTGTGTAGCTGTATGTAATTCGAGCATACAAATATTGAAAGTCGTACACAACTTATATCTCTCTTCATAGCGTATTGGTTTAAGTCACTGTGACTTTGTTACGGGTTAGCTGGGTTCGAATCCTCGGCTCCTCCATGTTTCAATTTCCAACCGATACCTCCATCGAGCGATTCTTCAGTCTCGACTGCGATGGCATGGAATTAAAAGTGATTTGTGGTTAAAAAATGTTTTTATATATATATACATATATAATATATGTATACATACATATATATTATATATATATACATATATATATATACATACATATATATACATATATATACACACATATATATATACATATATATATACATATATATACATTTTACATACATATATATATATATATACATACATATATATATACATATATATATATATTTATATACACATGTATATATATAAATATATATACTTATATATATATACATATATATATATATATATACATATATATACATATATATGCCTGTCTTTCTTCTGTCAGTATACGGTCGTTGAGCATCCAAGGCTGTACTCTCGTCTGGCGTTTAATGTTTGTCCTACGTACATAACGATCGAAAAAGTTGTGTGTGCAGGTGACAAGAGAGTTGTAAAGCTTTTCAGGAGATTCAACATTAAACTTGGGGGGTTGCAGATACGAAGGAAACGTAGTTGGGAGAATACTTTGGGGGGATACTGATTCGCGTGCCTTGGTAAGCTGGAGTAGGCATCACTGGGACGAGGGCAGAGAACGAGGTGATCTGAGAAGAGGACGGGCACCGAAAAGCACTTGGCGTTGGTAGGCACGAGTCCACATGTAAGTATGTGATCGAGGTTAATCCCCCCCCCCGTCCCCCGAGGGTGCGTAGCACCACCAGTGTTCCAGCGAGTAAGATGGTTGTGGTGTAAAAAGTCAACTAGCCGAGTTCCGCTACCATTTAGTGTCCGATTGGTCACCTAGGGTAGGGTGCCTAGAATTAATATCGCCCGTGTATATCATACCACGAGTCGTGGCAGTAGGAAGGGGGGAGTGTACATAACCAAGGAGTACATTTCGAACGTGGTGAACATATGGAATATAACCACTAAGGGATGGGGCTGCCCCCCCCCCACCAGGAGGACGTCCAACAAAAGCTTCCTGGATAAAGATGACGTTCGGTTGATGACGGTTGACGTAGGCCCTAAGTGCAGCAATCTTCGCAGGTGTGGTTATACCACAGGCATTCCAAGAGAGGATGTGTAGCTGTGCGTTGTTATTGAACGTTATTTCTGCTCTTTCGGAGGCCACGTGAGACGATAGTAGAGGACCGGGCACTACCTCCTGTTGGTCCTCGGGAGGGGGCGTCCACAGTGATGGCAATCATTTTCTCGAGGTGAGTAGCGAGCGAGTCAAATTTAACAGTAAGTACAGAGGTTGAAGCGATATTAGACTGCTGGGCATCCACGAGCGATTTGAGTGTTGTATCGTTAACCGATAGTCGTGTAGACAAAGGCGGCCATAGGAGAATCAAAACGAGCTTCAATGCTATCCAATCGAGTTTCAATAATTGCAAAACGATTTGTAAGGGAAACACACTGAGACTTGAGAGATTCTACGGCCTCTTGGAGCGTAATGATCTGCCGAAAGGCGGCAGCGGTGGATGGCGGCGGTGGTGGCGGTGGGGGTGGAGTTTGCGTACTCGGAGCCAAGCGTACTCCTTTGGTACATCTTTGCCACACATTAACCCCGAGCATTTGGCACCGCGGGCATTTCCATTGCGACTTGTCTGGTGTAGGTGGTTTTGGTGAGTCTGTCGATGATGTCGAGGCAGAGGTAGGTACTGTGGTTGCTGTAGGAGTACGATGAGGGCAGGAATGTGAGTCATGTTCAGCTGAGCACCATACACACTTTTCATGGGCATTGCAATACCGAGAAATATGACCAATACCCCAACATTTCAAGCACCATGGTTTTTCGTCAGGCATTTTGCGTAGTTCACATGATGGTAGGCAAGGAAGAAAGGGAAAGTTAATGTCAGATGGTGGCGGGTCAGGTAGGCTCCACGTAATTACAAGTCTGTTGATGAGTACCTTATTCTGTAGAAAGCGGCCTACAGAATATACTCCTGTTAGTTCCTTAGCTAAGGATGGCTTAACATCAATAGGATATCGAGTGATGAGATATGTGGGGAACTTGCGCGGTCTATCTACAGAATCTTGTATATCAAGAGGTAACGATAAAATCACACCATCCTTGACCTCATCTATGATGTCCTGTCGGCGTCTCGATATGTAGATATAACTAGATGTGACAGCTGGTATTTTAACCTCGGCCAGTTCTCATTAACTCCTGGCTTCCCTCTGAATTGCAGTTTGACATACTCGGGACGGGGGGCAAAGGCAAGAGAAGTAGGTGAAGGTGGGGGTGGGGGGAGGTGCATTCTGCGTAGCAGGTCGTGATGGAATGGGTGTAGTAATGTCTCGTAGAGGCAGAGCCTTGTCACTCTTGGTGGCCTTGGCAGCAGGAGATGACACTTCGCTAATGGCATCGAAATCGTTATCTATGAGACGCTTTGCAGAAGCGTTGGTGAAGTCCATAGGCTCGGGAGATGGATTAACAGGCGCCATTTGTCGGTGATCGTGATAATCAAGACGAGGCCAGTTTTTCAGTGACAGGTTGTCATCATCGCTTAATGCAAGATCCGCCTCAATATTTGCATGGGAGCCGGGACCTGTGTATTCCATTTTACGAGGCAAGTCTGCAGCGCTTGTAACTTGAGCAGTCTCACCAGGTGAGTGATGTAGCCACGATGTGGGTATCTGCGTCAAACACATCGCATTGCGCATGCGTAGATGTGAGGAATTCGATCAGGGAGGCTCTCCCCTAGTATTAGTCACTTTTTTGGCCAAGTTCCACAACAATCAAGTTCACTGATAATTAACACTGCACGATGCATTGACTTTTAACATGGACTCTGGCCAACTCCGAATAATAGGAACACAGTATATCTTGCGAAAAACGGGGGTCAGTAGCAGAGCTTATCCAAGCAACCGCCACCTACCGTTTCCAAAGGTGAAGTCGATGATGATGATGATGATGATTATTATGATGATGGTGATGATGATGATGATGATGATGATGATGATGATGATGATGATGATGATGATGATGATGATGATGATGATGATGATGATGATGATGATGATGATGATGATGATGATGATGATGATGATGATGGAAAATTCTTGTTTGCCAATTTACAGCAAACTGAACACCAAAAATGTGGTGCGTATTTGCTTGTGTGTGCATGTGGGGGGACAGCTAGGAATTCACCTGGGAATCAAGGGAGCAGCAGCCTTTACTGTCCTATATGGAGTAAGAAGTTACTCAGGAAAGACCCAAGTGCCGCGGTTATAAAAAGAAAAAGAAAATAAAAAGGTGACGGACCTTAAACAACTTTCTACGAAAACTTTTGCCTTAAAGTTCACACGAGGTGACTCTACTTGCTAGTTCTCACAACGGCGCTTTCAAAACAAGCGTTTATTACCCAAAAATATGGCAGACAGGAGTCTTGTTTATCTAAAGTAGACGAGAAATGTCGGTCCCGGATTCCATATTTTGAACCAAGTATATGAATTACCATAGGTCGACATTAAATAAGAACTGTTGGATTATAAAGGATTACAAAGGAGGAGCATGCCGACAGGAGACCTTTTGGTCCATAACTAGGTCGGATGCAATATATATATATATATATATATATATATATATATATATATATGCATACATATACATATATGTATTCATACATATATATATATATATATATAATATATATATATATATATATACACACATACATACAAGCCGCGGGCTCCGCCCTCCTCGACTTCGCCGGAGGCTTGGCTGCGCAAACAATGGCCTACGGCCGCAGAGCTCCGCGCTCTAATCCCACGATAGGGATCCCGTGCTGGGGATCCCGTGTTGGGGTTTCGCCCCGAGGCCGAGGCCGAGGCCGAACCAAAGGCGACCACTGAGGACTTGCGACCACTGAGGACTTGCGACCACTGAGGACTTTCAACCACTGAGGACTTCCAACCTTTGAGGACTTGCGACCTTTGAGGACTTGTTACCTTGGAGGACTTGTTACCTTGGAGAACTTGTTACCTTGGAGGACTTGTTACCTTGGAGTACTTGTTACCTTGGAGGACTTATTACCTTGGAGGACTTATTACCTTGGAAAACTTATTACCTTGGAGGATTTATTACCTTGGAGGATTTACAACCTCGTAGGACTTGCAACTTCAGAGGACTTGCACCCTCGTAGGACTTACGACCTCGGAGGACTTGCAGCCTCGAAGGGCTTACAACTTCGGAGGACTTGCACCCTCGGAGGACTGGCACCCTCTGAGGACTTCCACCCTCGGAGGACTTGCACCCTCGGAGGATTTGCACCCTGGGAGGACTTGCACCCTCGGAGGACTTGCACCCTCGGAGAACTTGCACCCTCATAGAACTTACAGCCTCGAAAGGCTTACTGCCTCGGAGAACTTACGACCTCGGAGGACTTACAGACCCCCCTCTCCAAGACGTGTAACATTTTTAAAATGTGTCACCTTTGAAATGCTTTAATTTAATTTATTATTAGTAACGACGATCGTCCATGGCTCAACGATGATCGTCTACGGCTCAACGATGATTGTCCATGGCTCAACGATGATCGTTCTTCACTCAACGATGATCGTCCATGGCTCAACGATGCTCGTCCATTGCTCAACGATGATCGTTCACGGCTCAACGATCATCATCCACGGCTCAACGATAATCGTCCACGGCTCAACGATGATCATCCATGGCTCAACGATGATCGTCCACGGCTCAACGATGATCGTCCATGGCTCAACGATGATCGTTCTTGACTCAACGATGGTCGTCCACAGCTTAACGATGATCGTCCACGACTCAACGATGATCGTCCACGGCTCAACGATGATCGTCCATGGCCTAACGATGATCGTCCACGGCTAAATGATGATCGTCCACGGCTCAACTATGATCGTCCACGGCTCAACGATGATATTCTTAACTCAACAACGTCCATGGCTCAACGATGATCGTTCTTGACTCAACGATGATCGTCCACGGCTTAGTGATGATCGTCCATTGCTCAACGATGATCGTTCACGGCTCAACGATCATCATTCACGGCTCAACGATGATCATTCTTAACTCAACGATGATCGTCCACGGCTTAACGATGATCGTCCACGGCACAACGATGATCGTTCACGGCTAAACGATGATCGTCCATGGCTCAACGATGATCGTCCACGGCTCAACGATAATCGTCCACGGCTCAACGATGATCGTCCATGGCTCAACGATGATCATTCTTGACTCAACGATGATCGTCCACGGCTCAAAGATGATCGTCCACAGCTCAACGATGATCGTCCTTGACCTTCTTGATTCAACCATGATCATCCACGGCTCAACGATGATCGTCCATGGCTCAACGATGATCGTCCACGGCTCAACTATGATCGTCCATTGCTCAACGATGATCGTTCACGGCTCAACTATCGTCATCCACGGCTCAACGATGATCGCCCTTGACTCAACGATGATCGTCCACGGCTTAACGATGATCGTCCACGGCTCAACGATGATCGTCCACGGCTCAATGGTGATCATCCATGGCTCAACAACGATCGTCCACGGCTCAACGATGATCGTCCACGGCTCAACTATGGTCGTCCACGGCTCAACGAAGATCGTCCACAGCTCAACGATGATCGTCCATGGCTCAACGATGATCGTCCACGGCTTAACGAAGATCGTCCACGGCTCAACGATGATCGTTCCTGACCTTGACTCAACCATGATCGTCCACGGCTCAAAGATGATCGTCCATGACTCAACGATGATCGTTCTTGATTCAACGATGATCGTCCATGGCATGTATCATTTTTAAAATGTGTCACTTTTGAAATTGTTTAATTTTTCTTATCGTCCACGGCTTAACGTTGATCGTCCACGGCTCAACGATGATCGTCCACGGCTAAACGATGATCGTCCATGTCCTAACGATGATCGTCCACAGCTCAACGATCATCGTCCACGGCTCAACTTTGATCGTCTACGGCTCAATGATCATTCTTGACTCAACGATGATCGTCCACGGCTCAACGATGATGATCGTTCTTGACATTCTTGACTCAACGATGATCGTTCAAGGGTCAACAATGATCGTCCATGGCTCAACGATCATCGTCCACGGCTCAACGATGATCGTCCATGGCATGTAACATTTTGAAAATGTGTCACTTTTGAAATGGTTTAATTATATATATATATATATATATATATATATATATATATATATATATATATATATATAATGTACCAACAATATATATGTATGTATAGATATATATATATATATATATATATATATACATATATAATGATGAATAAATAAATAAATAAACTAATAGATAAAAACTATAATAATATAAATAATAATAAAAAAGATAAATGAATAAACAGGTAAATTAGAAAATAAGCAAACATGTAAATAGTAATAATATGAAATAAATGACAGGGATTACAGCATCTTACTTAGGTGTTTATCTAAACCAGGGGTTCCCAAAGTGGTCGATATCGACCCCTAGACGAATTAAAATGATAACGCTATTGAGAACTAAAATTATAATAATAATAACAATAATAATAATAGTAATAATAATAATAAAAGTAATAATAATAATAGTAATAATGCCAATAACGATAATAATGATAATAACGATAATAGTAATGTTAGTAATAATAATAATAATAATAATAATAATAATAATAATAATAATAATAATAATAATAATAATAATAATAATAATAATAATAATAATAATAATAATAATAATAATAATAATAATAATAATGATAATAATAAGGATAATGATAATAACACCCATAATAATAATAATAATAATAATAATATTACTAGCATCAACAACAATAACAACACCAATAATGATAATAAACTGACATGATTTGTGAATTAATATTTTCGGGGTCTATAGAAAATCTTAAACTTTACTTCTAGGGGGTCGATGAGCTAAAAAGTTTGGGAACTCCTGATCTAAACGAATCTTTCAGCTTCGAACTAAACTACATTGCACTGCCTCTCCAGGAAGTTTATTCTATTCATTAACTACACGGTTGGCGAAGTTGTTTCTACCCACTTCCAAGTTAAATCTATTTTCTAACAGTTTGAGACCATTATTTCCTGTCTGATTCTCATTCAATGTGAAATTTTTGCCACTTTTGATGTCAATTCCCTTTAGAATCTTAAGGACCTGTATCAAGTCACCTCTGAGTTTACGTTTTTTTAGGGAAAACAGATTCATATTTTTCGTTGATTTTAGTATGAACTCTTTAAACCACTGACTACCATATGTAAAATTATTCAAAATGTTACTTTGTTTTTCCTTACTAACAAAAAAATCATCTTAAATGCACCTCAATCTGTGATTGAGGTACAAACTGAAGGCCAGAAAAAATAATTACATAAAATGGTTCCAGTGGACCAAGGCATCAACATCTAAAGATTTCCAACAATGGTCAAGCATAAAGGATCACAAGAATTGCAAACACACTTTCCTTCTCTATAAACAATCATAAAATAAACACTCAGCTATGCGAAAGAAAGAACCAAGATCTTGTCAGATTTACAGAAAATACAGTTCAAGAAGGTGTACACATAATATACGAACTACTTTGGCAAGTATCAATTCAACTAGCTTCCAAACCACCATGGTATCATTCTAACCAACAAAGCCTTAGCAGTATGCCACAATTCAAAAAATGTTTATCAGGGTAACAAAATCTGAATATTACTTCACTTGCTACAAAACTATGGCTTAAGTGCTGCCTCAAAATACAAGGCACATCAATTTCACCTAACAATGAGGGAATTTTCATCATACGTAGGGATATCAAATCATTCTGAGGGAATAAAATAATAATATTTAGCTCAAATTAGATAGCTATTCAATTAGGCTATGAGTGTAACCCCTCCAATAATGTTAAACTGCAGAGTATACTTTGGATGTTAATTATAAACAAAACTAGTGTTTATAAAAGATTCTAGCAGCTGTGATTCATCAGTGTTCCAGCCCATTTCAGGCATAACTGTAATGGCATTTTAGGAAAAGAACATGTAGGCAAATGAGATTAAAAACAATTGGACTATCCATGGTTCCACCATTCCCCTCCCCCAATTAAAAATTTCTTCTTTGTGGTTTGTAGCTACTTGTTGATACACTCTTCGAATGGAGTCAGATCTATAGCCTATTCTTGTTACCTCTGCTTTCAGATGTAGTTGAACAGCAATTAACCAGAGGCATTTACATATCCAAATACATATAAATACACATGTGCACATAAATACACATGTACACATAAATACACATACAAATAAAAACATGTACACATGCATATTACCAAACATGCAAACACATACAAATGCAAATACACGTACACATAAGTATACACACACAAATGTATATAAACACATACACACATTTACGCATACACACATACACATGCACACGTATACACGAGCACAAGCATAACCATACACTTATATACACATAGATACATGCACAAATACATACACGCGTATTCAGACATACATACAAATAAACATGCACATGCACACAAGCACACACACATGTATATAATTCACGTATAATTGATGCTCATCTGTGATTTCCTCTTGACAGTGCTTTTTGATACACCTGGCTCCTGCCACAGTCAAAGGTCAGGTGGAGTATAGGGTCTTCAGGAACGACAACGAGATGCTTCGAGAACGGCCTTCGAGGGATTGACTTGGGCAGAAAGAGGTAAGTGAACAAATGATCTTCACGGAAAGTTTCTGTTTTGTAAATATTGGATAGCAGTTTACATAATTATGTATTTCTTTTCTTCTAACTGATTATTTTCTTTTTCAGGTTTAGAGCAGGGAATTGTTCAGCCTCTACTGCAACGACAAGGAGATCCTTGTAGAACGGCCTTGGAGGGAACTACGGCAAAGGAAGAGGACATTAGATGAAAGGTAAGTGAATTTTTCTTTTATGTTCAGATGATGGAGAACCCAACGCAGGGGACGTTTGCCAGCCAGGGCAGGGCCTTTCCAACGCATAGCCCACTGGAGTTCCAAGCGCATGGAGTTCTGAGCACAGGGAACCCCCAGCGTATGGATGGCGCCTTCCTGCGTATGGAACCCCCAGCGTATGGAGTGCCCAGCGTATGGCGCCCATAGCGTATGGCGCCCCCAGCGTATGGAGTCCCCAGTGCATGGAGTCCCCAGCGTCTGGAGTCCCCAGCGTCTGGAGTCCCCAGCGTCTGGAGTCCGTATGTATGGAGTCCCCAGTGTATGGCGCCCCCAGCGTATGGTGCCCCCAGCGTATGGAGTCCCCAGCATATGGAGTCCCCAGCGTATGGCGCCCCTAGCACATGGAATCCCCAGTGCATGGAGCCCCAAGCGCATGGAGCCTCCAGTGCATGGAGCCCCCAGCGCATGAGCTCCCAGCGCATGGAGCCCCCAGCACATGGAGCCCCCAGCATACGGCACCTCCAGAGCATGGAGCCCCAGCGCATGGAGCCCCAGCGCATGGAACCCCCAGCTCATGGAGCCCCCAGCGTATGAGCCCCCAGCGCATGGAGCCCCTAACGCAAGGAGTCCCCAGCGTATGGCGCCCTTAGCGTATGACGCCCCCAGCGTATGGAGTACCCAGTGCATGGAGTCCCCAGCGTCTGGAGTCCCCAGCGTCTGGAGTCCCCAGCGTCTGGAGCCCGTACGTATGGAGTCCCCAGTGTATGGCGCCCCCAGCGTATGGTGCCCACTGCGTATGGAGTCCCAAGCATATGGAGTCCCCAGCGTATGGCGCCCCCAGCACATCCAATCCCCAGTGCATGGAGCCCCCAGCGCATGGAGCCCCCAGTGCATGGAGCCCCCAGCGCATGAGCTTCCAGCGCATGGAGCCCCCAGCACATGGAGCCCCCAGCGTACGGTACTTCCAGAGCATGGAGCCCCAGCGCATGGAGCCCCAGCGCATGGAACCCCCAGCTCATGGAGCCCCCAGCGTATGGAGCCCCCAGCGCATAGAGCCCAGCGTATGGAGCCCCTGGGTATGGTGTCCCCAACGTATGGAGCCCCAGTGCATAGAGCCCATAGTGCATGGAATCCCAAGCTTATGGAGCCCCCAGCGTATGGCACCCCTCGGCGTATGGAGCCTCCAGTCTTTGGAGGACCCATCTTTCTGTTTTTTTAGGGACATTTTATTTATCGACCGTACAGTGTACACAGCGTATTGAGCGTACGTTGTATATAGCGAACAACGTATCGAGCTTACATCGTATAAAGCGAACAGCGTATCGAGCGTAGAGCGTATAGAGCTTATAGCGTTTTTAGCGTTCAGCTTTTCTAGCGTACGGCGTATCGAGCGTAGAGTGTATGGAACGTATTGTGTATGGATCATACAGCGTATCGAGCGTAGAGAGTATCGAGCGTTAAGTGTATGCGGCGAACAGTGTATCGAGCGTGTAGCGTATGGAACGTACAGCGTATCTAGCATAAAGCGTATCTAGCGTACAGCGTATCCACCGTAAAATGTATTGATCCTTCAGCGTATCTAGCGTACAGCGTATTCATCGTACATCGTATCTAGCATATAGCGTATCTAGCGTGCAGCGTATTGAGCGTACATATTATCGACCACATGACGTATCGAGCGTACAGGGTATCGAACGTATAGTTAATCGAGCCTACAGCAAATCTACGGTGCAGCGTATCGAACGTACAGCGTATCGAACGTACAGAGCGAACAGTATATCGAGCGTAAAGCGTATTGAACATACAGCGAATTTAGCGTACAGGGTATGGAACGTAGAGCGTATCGATTGCACAGCGTATCGAGAGTGCAGCGTATGGTGCGTATAGTGTTTCGAACATATAGTGTATTGGGCGTACAATGTATACAGCGTACAGCGTATCGACATACAGCGTATCTAGTATACTGCGTATCGAGCGTAAAGCTCATTGAGCGTACATCGCATCTACCGTACAACGTTTCTAACGTACAGCGTATCTAGCGTAAGAGCGTTTCGAGCCTACAGATTATCGACCATTTAGCGTATCGAGCGTACAGCGTATGGAGTGTACAGCGTATCTAGCGTACTGCGTATCGAGCTTAAACCTCATCGAGCGTACAACGTATCTAGCGTGCAGCGTATCGAGCGTACATATTATAGATAGTTTAACGTATCGAACGTACAGCGTATCGAGTGTACAGCGTATCGGCGTATGGAGCCGCCAGTCTTTGGAGGACCCATCTTTCTGCTCTTTTAGGGACATTTTATTCCAGCGTAAAGTGTACACAGCGTATCAAGCGTACGTCGTATCTAGCGAACACCGTATCGAGCTTACATCGTATCAAGCGAACAGCGTATCGAGCGAAGACTGAATAAATCCTGTGCGTTTTTAGCGTTCAGCTTTTCTACCGTACGGTGTATCGAGCGTAGAGTGTATGGAACGTAATGTGTATGGATCATACAGCGTATCGAGTGTACAGAGGATCTAGCGTTAAGTGTAGGCGGCGAACAGTGTATCGAGCGTGTAGCGTATGGAACGTACAGGGTATCTAGCATAAAGCGTATCTAGCGTACGGCGTATCCACCGTAAAATGTATTGATCCTTCAGCGTATCTAGCGTACAGCGTATTGATCGTACAGCGTATCTAGCATATAGCGTGTCTAGCGTGCAGCGTATTGAGCGTACATATTATCGACCACATGACGTATCGAGCGTACAGGGTATCGAACGTACAGTTAATCGAGCCTACAACAAATCTAGGGTGCAGCGTATCGAACGTACAGCGTATAGAGTGTACAGCGTATCAAACATACAGCGTATAGAGTGTACAGCGTATCGAGGGTACCGACCGAACAGTATATCGAGCGTAAAGCATATTGAACATACAGCTAATATAGCGCACAGGGTATGGAACGTAGAGCGTACCGATTGCACAACGTATCGAGAGTACAGCGTATGGTGCGTATAGTGTTTCGAACATATAGCGTATTGGGCGTACAATGTATACAGCGTACAGCGTATCGACGTACAGCGTATCTAGTATACTGCGTATCGAGCGTATAGCTCATTGAGCGTACATCGCATCTACCGTACAACGTATCTAACGTACAGCGTATCTAGCGTAAGAGCATATCGAGCCTACAAATTATCGAGCATTTAGC
>NC_134777.1:100129632-100144632 GCF_046742065.1 Oratosquilla oratoria
TCCCAAAAGCTTTCCTCCTATCCCATAAATCTGCATAACCTCCCACAGTGCCTTTCTGTCTACCCTATCATAAGCCTTTTCCAGATCCATAAAAGCCCAAAAAACATCCTTCCCCTTTCCTATAGCTTTCTCACATATCTGTCTTACCACAAAGATCTGATCTACACAACCTCTACCCGTCCTAAATCCACACTGTTCCTCACCAATTACTCCTTCTGTTCCTCTCCTAATCCTCTCAATTAAGATTCTCCCATAAGCCTTCCCTACTACACTCAACAGGCTAATCCCTCTGAAATTACTACATTCACACTTGTCCCCTTTTCCCTTGTAAAGAGGAACTATACAGGCACTACTCCAGTCCTCCGGTACTCTACCCTCTCTCCAGCAAACATTAAATAATCTCACCAACCAGTCCACCATCACTGAACCTCCCTTTTTCAGACATTCTGCATGACATCCATCCAGACCAGGTGCCTTACCTGCTTTCATCATCTTTACAACTGCCTTCACCTCATCCTTCCTTATTTCTCCTCCATTCTCCTCACTCATCACTTTCATTTTTTTCGTATTTCCCACTGCAGCTATCTTTCCTTCCCTATCCTCCTTCACATTCAGCAACTCCCTAAAATATTCTGCCCATCTTCCCATCACTGCCATCTCTTCCATTATCAACTCTCCATCTGTACCTTTTACCTTTTCTTCCCTACTTGATTCACCTCCTCTTCCTCTCTTAATTTCTTTCCAAAACATCTTTTTATTACTTTCAAAATTTCTGTCATACTCCTACCCCATTTCACATCTGCTCTCCTCTTTGCCTCCTTTACCTTTTGCTTTACTTCTCTTTTCTTTTCTTTGTACGTCTCATATGACTCCCCTGTCCTCTTTTGTAACCAATCTGTGAATACTCGCTTCTTCTCTTCTACAACCTTCTTTGTTTCCTCATCCCACCATTCACTACCCTTTCTTCTATTTCCCCCTGTCCTTCTTGTTCCACACACCATCCTTGCACACTTTAAGACTCCCTCCTTGAACCATCCCCATTCCTCCTCCACACCCATCTCTGCTCTATCCTTTACTCCCTCCCACTCCTCCTTCAGCTTCTTTTCGTACTCCTTCTCCTTTTCCTTTTCATTCAAGGAGTTCACTCTAAGAACCTCCCTACCTTTTGTCCCTTTCCTCCTTCTCCATCTATCCTCCACTCTCAACTTACCTTCCACCAAAAAATGATCTGATATTCCCCCACCCTCTCCCCTTAGCACATGTACATCCTTAACTCTTCCTATCATAATCCTATTTACCACTACATAATCCATTAGCGCTCTATCTACCACCCTTCCCTCCACCACCCTCTCCCATATATATATTTGTATATACATATATATATACAAATATATATATATACATATATATATATATATGTATACATATACATAATATATATACATTATATATATACATATATATGTATATATATACATATATATACGTATATATATATATATATCTACATATATATATATATACATATAAACATGTATATACATATATAGATATAAATATATATATATATATATATATGTATATACATGTTTATATGTATATATATATATATATACATTCATACATATGTATATATAAGCATACATACATAAATAAATAATATAAATATACACGTTGGAAATTGAAACGTGGACGAGCCGAGGATTCGAACCCAGCTAACCCAGCTAACCCAGCTATCAAGGCTACAGTGACTTAAACCAATTGATCACTGGGAACCATTCAGTGTGTATGTATAAAACTTTCCCACGTGCATATACTAGCTAAATGCACTGTCATAGCGGATGTGGGTTGAACGCGATATTTTGTGTAGCTGTATGTAATTCGAGCATACAAATATTGAAAGTCGTACACAACTTATATCTCTCTTCATAGCGTATTGGTTTAAGTCACTGTGACTTTGTTACGGGTTAGCTGGGTTCGAATCCTCGGCTCCTCCATGTTTCAATTTCCAACCGATACCTCCATCGAGCGATTCTTCAGTCTCGACTGCGATGGCATGGAATTAAAAGTGATTTGTGGTTAAAATATATATATATATATATATATATATATATATATATATATATAATATATATATGTATACATACATATATATTATATATATATACATATATATATATACATACATGTATATACATATATATACACACACATATATATATATACATATATATACATTTTACATATATATATATATATATATACATACATATATATATATATACATATACATATATTTATATACACATGTATATATATATAAATATATATACTTATATATATATATATATATACATATATATACATATATATGCCTGTCTTTCTTCTGTCAGTATACGGTCGTTGAGCATCCAAGGCTGTACTCTCGTCTGGCGTTTAATGTTTGTCCTACGTACATAACGATCGAAAAAGTTGTGTGTGCAGGTGACAAGAGAGTTGTAAAGCTTTTCAGGAGATTCAACATTAAACTTGGGGGGTTGCAGATACGAAGGAAACGTAGTTGGGAGAATACTTTGGGGGGATACTGATTCGCGTGCCTTGGTAAGCTGGAGTAGGCATCACTGGGACGAGGGCAGAGAGCGAGGTGATCTGAGAAGAGGACGGGCACCGAAAAGCACTTGGCGTTGGTAGGCACGAGTCCACATGTAAGTATGTGATCGAGGGTACCCCCCCCCGTCCCCCGAGGGTGCGTAGCACCACCAGTGTTCCAGCGAGTAAGATGGTTGTGGTGTAAAAAGTCAACTAGCCGAGTTCCGCTACCATTTAGTGTCCGATTGGTCACCTAGGGTAGGGTGCCTAGCATTAAAATCGCCCATGTATATCATACCACGAGTCGTGGCAGTAGGAAGGGGGAGTGTACATAACCAAGGAGTACATTTCGAACGTGGTCAACATATGGAATATAACCACTAAGGGATGGGGCTGCCCCCCCCCCCACCAGAAGAACGTCCAACAAAAGCTTCCTGGATAAAGATGACGTTCAGTTGATGACGGTTGACGTAGGCCCTAAGTGCAGCAATCTTCGCAGGTGTGGTTATACCACAGGCATTCCAAGAGAGGATGTGTAGCTGTGCGTTGTTATTGAACGTTATTTCTGCTCTTTCGGAGGCCAGGTGAGACGATAGTAGAGGACCGGGCACTACCTCCTGTTGGTCCTCGGGAGGGGGCGTCCACAGTGATGGCAATCATTTTCTCGAGGTGAGTAGCGAGCGAGTCAAATTTAACAGTAAGTACAGAGGTTGAAGCGATATTAGACTGCTGGGCATCCACGAGCGATTTGAGTGTTGTATCGTTAACCGATAGTCGTGTAGACAAAGGCGGCCATAGGAGAATCAAAACGAGCTTCAATGCTATCCAATCGAGTTTCAATAATTGCAAAACGATTTGTAAGGGAAACACACTGAGACTTGAGAGATTCTACGGCCTCTTGGAGCGTAATGATCTACCGAAAGGCGGCAGCGGTGGATGGCGGCGGTGGTGGCGATGGGGGTGGAGTTTGCGTACTCGGAGCCAAGCGTACTCCTTTGGTACATCTTTGCCACACATTAACACCGAGCATTTGGCACCGCGGGCATTTCCATTGCGACTTGTCTGGTGTAGGTGCTTTTGGTGAGTCTGTCGATGATGTCGAGGCAGAGGTAGGTACTGTGGTTCCTGTAGGAGTACGATGAGGGCAGGAATGTGAGTCATGTTCAGCTGAGCACCATACACACTTTTCATGGGCATTCCAATACCGAGAAATATGACCAATACCCCAACATTTCAAGCACCATGGTTTTTCGTCAGGCATTTTGCGTAGTTCACATGATGGTAGGCAAGGAAGAAAGGGAAAGTTAATGTCAGATGGTGGCGGGTCAGGTAGGCTCCACGTAATTACAAGTCTGTTGATGAGTACCTTATTCTGTAGAAAGCGGCCTACAGAATATACTCCTGTTAGTTCCTTAGCTAAGGATGGCTTAACATCAATAGGATATCGAGTGATGAGATATGTGGGGAACTTGCGCGGTCTATCTACAGAATCTTGTATATCAAGAGGTAACGATAAAATCACACCATCCTTGACCTCATCTATGATGTCCTGTCGGCGTCTCGATATGTAGATATAACTAGATGTGACAGCTGGTATTTTAACCTCGGCCAGTTCTCATTAACTCCTGGCTTCCCTCTGAATTGCAGTTTGACATACTCGGGACGGGGGGCAAAGGCAAGAGAAGTAGGTGAAGGTGGGGGTGGGGGGAGGTGCATTCTGCGTAGCAGGTCGTGATGGAATGGGTGTAGTAATGTCTCGTAGAGGCAGAGCCTTGTCACTCTTGGTGGCCTTGGCAGCAGGAGATGACACTTCGCTAATGGCATCGAAATCGTTATCTATGAGACGCTTTGCAGAAGCGTTGGTGAAGTCCATAGGCTCGGGAGATGGATTAACAGGCGCCATTTGTCGGTGATCGTGATAATCAAGACGAGGCCAGTTTTTCAGTGACAGGTTGTCATCATCGCTTAATGCAAGATCCGCCTCAATATTTGCATGGGAGCCGGGACCAGTGTATTCCATTTTACGAGGCAAGTCTGCAGCGCTTGTAACTTGAGCAGTCTCACCAGGTGAGTGATGTAGCCACGATGTGGGTATCTGCGTCAAACACATCGCATTGCGCATGCGTAGATGTGAGGAATTCGATCAGGGAGGCTCTCCCGTAGTATTAGTCACTTTTTTGGCCAAGTTCCACAACAATCAAGTTCACTGATAATTAACACTGCACGATGCATTGACTTTTAACACGGACTCTGGCCAACTCCGAATAATAGGAACACAGTATATCTGGCGAAAAACGGGGGTCAGTAGCAGAGCTTATCCAAGCAACCGCCACCTACCGTTTCCAACGGTGAAGTCGATGATGATGATGATGATTATTATTATTATGATGATGATGATGATGATGATGATGATGATGATGATGATGATGATGATGATGATGATGATGATGATGATGATGATGATGATGATGATGATGATGATGATGATGATGATGATGATGATGATGATGATGGAAAATTCTTGTTTGCCAATTTACAGCAAACTGAACACCAAAAATGTGGTGCGTATTTGCTTGTGTGTGCATGTGGGGGGACAGCTAGGAATTCACCTGGGAATCAAGGGAGCAGCAGCCTTTACTGTCCTATATGGAGTAAGAAGTTACTCAGGAAAGACCCAAGTGCCGCGGTTATAAAAAGAAAAAGAAAATAAAAAGGTGACGGACCTTAAACAACTTTCTACGAAAACTTTTGCCTTAAAGTTCACACGAGGTGACTCTACTTGCTAGTTCTCACAACGGCGCTTTCAAAACAAGCGTTTATTACCCAAAAATATGGCAGACAGGAGTCTTGTTTATCTAAAGTAGACGAGAAATGTCGGTCCCGGATTCCATATTTTGAACCAAGTATATGAATTACCATATGTCATCATTAAATAAGAACTGTTGGATTATAAAGGATTACAAAGGAGGAGCATGCCGACAGGAGACCTTTTGGTCCATAACTAGGTCGGATGCAATATATATATATATATATATATATATATATATATATATATATATATATATATATACATACATATATATATATACATACATATATATATATATATATATATATATATATATACATACATACAAGCCGCGGGCTCCGCCCTCCTCGACTTCGCCGGGGGCTTGGCTGCGCAAACAATGGCCTACGGCCGCAGAGCTCCGCGCTCTAATCCCACGATAGGGATCCCGTGCTGGGGATCCCGTGTTGGGGTTTCGCCCCGAGGCCGAGGCCGAGGCCGAACCAAAGGCGACCACTGAGGACTTGCGACCACTGAGGACTTGCGACCACTGAGGACTTTCAACCACTGAGGACTTCCAACCTTTGAGGACTTGCGACCTTTGAGGACTTGTTACCTTGGAGGACTTGTTACCTTGGAGAACTTGTTACCTTGGAGGACTTGTTACCTTGGAGTACTTGTTACCTTGGAGGACTTATTACCTTGGAGGACTTATTACCTTGGAAAACTTATTACCTTGGAGGATTTATTACCTTGGAGGATTTACAACCTTGTAGGACTTGCAACTTCAGAGGACTTGCACCCTCGTAGGACTTACGACCTCGGAGGCCTTGCAGCCTCGAAGGGCTTACAACTTCGGAGGACTTGCACCCTCGGAGGACTGCCACCCTCAGAGGACTTCCACCCTCGGAAGACTTGCACCCTCGGAGGATTTGCACCCTGGGAGGACTTGCACCCTCGGAGGACTTGCACCCTCGGAGAACTTGCACCCTCATAGAACTTACAGCCTCGAAAGGCTTACTGCCTCGGAGAACTTACGACCTCGGAGGACTTACAGACCCCCCTCTCCAAGACGTGTAACATTTTTAAAATGTGTCACCTTTGAAATGCTTTCATTTAATTTATTATTAGTAACGACGATCGTCCATGGCTCAACGATGATCGTCTACGGCTCAACGATGATTGTCCATGGCTCAACGATGATCGTTCTTCACTCAACGATGATCGTCCATGGCTCAACGATGCTCGTCCATTGCTCAACGATGATCGTTCACCGCTCAACGATCATCATCCACGGCTCAACGATAATCGTCCACGGCTCAACGATGATCATCCATGGCTCAACGATGATCGTCCACGGCTCAACGATGATCGTCAATGGCTCAACGATGATCGTTCTTGACTCAACGATGGTCGTCCACAGCTTAACGATGATCGTCCACGACTCAACGATGATCGTCCACGGCTCAACGATGATCGTCCATGGCCTAACGATGATCGTCCACGGCTAAATGATGATCGTCCACGGCTCAACTATGATCGTCCACGGCTCAACGATGATATTCTTAACTCAACAACGTCCATGGCTCAACGATGATCGTTCTTGACTCAACGATGATCGTCCACGGCTTAGTGATGATCGTCCATTGCTCAACGATGATCGTTCACGGCTCAACGATCATCATTCACGGCTCAACGATGATCATTCTTAACTCAACGATGATCGTCCACGGCTTAACGATGATCGTCCACGGCTCAACGATGATCGTTCACGGCTAAACGATGATCGTCCATGGCTCAACGATGATCGTCCACAGCTCAACGATGATCGTCCACGGCTCAACTATGATCGTCCATGGCTCAACGATGATCATTCTTGACTCAACGATGATCGTCCACGGCTCAAAGATGATCGTCCACAGCTCAACGATGATCGTCCTTGACCTTCTTGATTCAACCATGATCATCCACGGCTCAACGATGATCGTCCATGGCTCAACGATGATCGTCCTCGGCTCAACGATGATCGTCCATTACTCAACGATGATCGTTCACGGCTCAACTATCGTCATCCACGGCTCAACGATGATCGCCCTTGACTCAACGATGATCGTCCACGGCTTAACGATGATCGTCCACGGCTCAACGATGATCGTCCACGGCTCAATGGTGATCATCCATGGCTCAACAACGATCGTCCACGGCTCAACGATGATCGTCCACGGCTCAACTATGGTCGTCCACGGCTCAACGAAGATCGTTCACAGCTCAACGATGATCGTCCACGGCTTAACGAAGATCGTCCACGGCTCAACGATGATCGTTCCTGACCTTGACTCAACCATGATCGTCCACGGCTCAAAGATCATCGTCCATGACTCAACGATGATCGTTCTTGATTCAACGATGATCGTCCATGGCATGTATCATTTTTAAAATGTGTCACTTTTGAAATTGTTTAATTTTTCTTATCGTCTACGGCTTAACGTTGATCGTCCACGGCTCAACGATGATCGTCCACGGCTAAACGATGATCGTCCATGTCCTAACGATGATCGTCCACAGCTCAACGATCATCGTCCACGGCTCAACTTTGATCGTCTACGGCTCATGATGATCATTCTTGACTCAACGATGAACGTCCACGGCTCAACGATGATGATAGTTCTTGACATTCTTGACTCAACGATGATCGTTCAAGGGTCAACAATGATCGTCCATGACTCAACGATGATCATCCATGGCTCAACGATGATCGTCCATGGCATGTAACATTTTGAAAATGTGTCACTTTTGAAATGGTTTAATTATATATATATATATATATATATATATATATATATATATATGTATATATAGATAGATATATATATATATATATATATAATGATGAATAAATAAATAAATAAACTAATAGATAAAAACTATAATAATATAAATAATAATAAAAAAGATAAATGAATAAACAGGTAAATCAGAAAATAAGCAAACATGTAAATAGTAATAATATGAAATAAATGACAGGGATTACAGCATCTTACTTAGGTGTTTATCTAAACCAGGGGTTCCCAGAGTGGTCGATATCGACCCCTATACGGATCAAAATGATAACGCTATTGAGAACTATAATTATAATAATAATAACAATAATAATAATAGTAATAATAATAATAAAAGTAATAATAATAATAGTAATAATGCCAATAACGATAATAATGATAATAACGATAATAGTAATGATAGTAATAATAATAATAATAATAATAATAATAATAATAATAATAATAATAATAATAATAATAATAATAATAATAATAATAATAATAATAATAATAATAATAATAATAATAATAATAATAATAATAATAATATAATAATAATAAGGATAATGGTAATAACACCCATGATAATAATAATAATAATATTACTAGCATTAATAACAATAACAACACCAATAATGATAATAAACTGACATAATTTGTGAATTAATAGTTTGGGGGTCTATGGAAAATCTTAAACTTTACTAGGGGGTCGATGAGCTAAAAAGTTTGGGAACTCCTAATCTAAACGAATCTTTCAGCTTCCAACTGAACTACATTGCACTGCCTCTCCAGGAACTTTATTCCATGCATTAACTACACGGTTGGCAAAGTTGTTTCTACCCACTTCCAAGTTAAATCTATTTTCTGACAGTTTGAAACCATTATTTCCTGTCTGATTCTCATTCAATGTGAAATTTTTGCCACTTTTGATGTCAATTCCCTTTAGAATCTTACGGACCTGTATCAAGTCACCTCTGAGTTTACGTTTTTTTACGGAAAACAGATTCATATTTTTCGTTGATTTTAGTATGAACTCTTTAAACCACTGACTACCATAAGTAAAATTATTCAAAATGTTACTTTGTTTTTCCTTACTAACAAAAAAATCATCTTAAATGCACTTCAATCTGTGATTGAGGTACAAACTGAAGGCCAGAAAAAATAATTACATAAAATGGTTCCAGTGGACCAAGGCATCAACATCTAAAGATTTCCAACAATGGTCAAGCATAAAGGATCACAAGAATTGCAAACACACTTTCCTTCTCTATAAACAATCATAAAATAAACACTCAGCTATGCGAAAGAAAGAACCAAGATCTTGTCAGATTTACAGAAAATACAGTTCAAGAAGGTGTACACATAATATACGAACTACTTTGGCAAGTATCAATTCAACTAGCTTCCAAACCACCATGGTATCATTCTAACCAACAAAGCCTTAGCAGTATGCCACAATTCAAAAAATGTTTATCAGGGTAACAAAATCTGAATATTACTTCACTTGCTACAAGACTATGGCTTAAGTGCTGCCTCAAAATACAAGGCACATCTATTTCACCTAACAATGAGGGAATTTTCATCATACGTAGGGATATCAAATCATTCTGAGGGAATAAAATAATAATATTTAGCTCAAATTAGATAGCTATTCAATTAGGCTATGAGTGTAACCCCTCCAATAATGTTAAACTGCAGAGTATACTTTGGATGTTAATTATAAACAAAACTAGTGTTTATAAAAGATTCTAGCAGCTGTGATTCATCAGTGTTCCAGCCCATTTCAGGCATAACTGTAATGGCATTTTAGGAAAAGAACATGTAGGCAAATGAGATTAAAAACAATTGGACTATCCATGGTTCCACCATTCCCCTCCCCCAATTAAAAATTTCTTCTTTGTGGTTTGTAGCTACTTGTTGATACACTCTTCGAACGGAGTCAGATCTATAGCCTATTCTTGTTACCTCTGCTTTCAGATGTAGTTGAACAGCAATTAACCAGAGGCATTTACATATCCAAATACATATAAATACACATGTGCACATATATACACATGTACACATAAATACACATACAAATAAAAACATGTACACATGCATATTACCAAACATGCAAACACATACAAATGCAAATACACGTACACATAAGTATACACACACAAATGTATATAAACACATACACACATTTACGCATACACACATACACATGCACACGTATACACGAGCACAAGCATAACCATACACTTATATACACATAGATACATGCACAAATACATACACGCGTATTCAGACATACATACAAATAAACATGCACATGCACACATGCACACACACATGTATATAATTCACGTATAATTGATGCTCATCTGTGATTTCCTCTTGACAGTGCTTTTTGATACACCTGGCTCCTGCCACAGTCAAAGGTCAGGTGGAGTATAGGGTCTTCAGGAACGACAACGAGATGCTTCGAGAACGGGCCTTCGAGGGATTGACTTGGGCAGAAAGAGGTAAGTGAACAAATGATCTTCACGGAAAGTTTCTGTTTTGTAAATATTGGATAGCAGTTTACATAATTATGTATTTCTTTTCTTCTAACTGATTATTTTCTTTTTCAGGTTTAGAGCAGAGAATTGTTCAGCCTCTACTGCAACGACAAGGAGATCCTTGTAGAACGGCCTTGGAGGGAACTACGGCAAAGGAAGAGGACATTAGATGAAAGGTAAGTGAATTTTTCTTTTATGTTCAGATGATGGAGAACCCAACGCAGGGGACGTTTGCCAGCCAGGGCAGGGCCTTTCCAACGCATAGCCCACTGGAGTTCCAAGCGCATGGAGTTCTGAGCACAGGGAACCCCCAGCGTATGGATGGCGCCTTCCTGCGTATGGAACCCCCAGCGTATGGAGTGCCCAGCGTATGGCGCCCATAGCGTATGGCGCCCCCAGCGTATGGAGTCCCCAGTGCATGGAGTCCCCAGCGTCTGGAGTCCCCAGCGTCTGGAGTCCCCAGCGTCTGGAGTCCGTATGTATGGAGTCCCCAGTGTATGGCGCCCCCAGCGTATGGTGCCCCCAGCGTATGGAGTCCCCAGCATATGGAGTCCCCAGCGTATGGCGCCCCTAGCACATGGAATCCCCAGTGCATGGAGCCCCAAGCGCATGGAGCCTCCAGTGCATGGAGCCCCCAGCGCATGAGCTCCCAGCGCATGGAGCCCCCAGCACATGGAGCCCCCAGCATACGGCACCTCCAGAGCATGGAGCCCCAGCGCATGGAGCCCCAGCGCATGGAACCCCCAGCTCATGGAGCCCCCAGCGTATGAGCCCCCAGCGCATGGAGCCCCTAACGCAAGGAGTCCCCAGCGTATGGCGCCCTTAGCGTATGACGCCCCCAGCGTATGGAGTACCCAGTGCATGGAGTCCCCAGCGTCTGGAGTCCCCAGCGTCTGGAGTCCCCAGCGTCTGGAGCCCGTACGTATGGAGTCCCCAGTGTATGGCGCCCCCAGCGTATGGTGCCCACTGCGTATGGAGTCCCAAGCATATGGAGTCCCCAGCGTATGGCGCCCCCAGCACATCCAATCCCCAGTGCATGGAGCCCCCAGCGCATGGAGCCCCCAGTGCATGGAGCCCCCAGCGCATGAGCTTCCAGCGCATGGAGCCCCCAGCACATGGAGCCCCCAGCGTACGGTACTTCCAGAGCATGGAGCCCCAGCGCATGGAGCCCCAGCGCATGGAACCCCCAGCTCATGGAGCCCCCAGCGTATGGAGCCCCCAGCGCATAGAGCCCAGCGTATGGAGCCCCTGGGTATGGTGTCCCCAACGTATGGAGCCCCAGTGCATAGAGCCCATAGTGCATGGAATCCCAAGCTTATGGAGCCCCCAGCGTATGGCACCCCTCGGCGTATGGAGCCTCCAGTCTTTGGAGGACCCATCTTTCTGTTTTTTTAGGGACATTTTATTTATCGACCGTACAGTGCACACAGCGTATTGAGCGTACATTGTATATAGCGAACAACGTATCGAGCTTACATCGTATAAAGCGAACAGCGTATCGAGCGTAGAGCGTATAGAGCTTATAGCGTTTTTAGCGTTCAGCTTTTCTAGCGTACGGCGTATCGAGCGTAGAGTGTATGGAACGTATTGTGTATGGATCATACAGCGTATCGAGCGTAGAGAGTATCGAGCGTTAAGTGTATGCGGCGAACAGTGTATCGAGCGTGTAGCGTATGGAACGTACAGCGTATCTAGCATAAAGCGTATCTAGCGTACAGCGTATCCACCGTAAAATGTATTGATCCTTCAGCGTATCTAGCGTACAGCGTATTCATCGTACATCGTATCTAGCATATAGCGTATCTAGCGTGCAGCGTATTGAGCGTACATATTATCGACCACATGACGTATCGAGCGTACAGGGTATCGAACGTATAGTTAATCGAGCCTACAACAAATCTAGGGTGCAGCGTATCGAACGTACAGCGTATCGAACGTACAGAGCGAACAGTATATCGAGCGTAAAGCGTATTGAACATACAGCGAATTTAGCGTACAGGGTATGGAACGTAGAGCGTATCGATTGCACAGCGTATCGAGAGTACAGCGTATGGTGTGTATAGTGTTTCGAACATATAGTGTATTGGGCGTACAATGTATACAGCGTACAGCGTATCGACATACAGCGTATCTAGTATACTGCGTATCGAGCGTAAAGCTCATTGAGCGTACATCGCATCTACCGTACAACGTATCTAACGTACAGCGTATCTAGCGTAAGAGCGTTTCGAGGCTACAGATTATCGAGCATTTAGCGTATCGAGCGTACAGCGTATGGAGTGTACAGCGTATCTAGCGTACTGCGTATCGAGCTTAAACCTCATCGAGCGTACAACGTATCTAGCGTGCAGCGCATCGAGCGTACATATTATAGATAGTTTAACGTATCGAACGTACAGCGTATCGAGTGTACAGCGTATCGGCGTATGGAGCCGCCAGTCTTTGGAGGACCCATCTTTCTGCTCTTTTAGGGACATTTTATTCCAGCGTAAAGTGTACACAGCGTATCAAGCGTACGTCGTATCTAGCGAACACCGTATCGAGCTTACATCGTATCAAGCGAACAGCGTATCGAGCGAAGACTGAATAAATCCTGTGCGTTTTTAGCGTTCAGCTTTTCTACCGTACGGTGTATCGAGCGTAGAGTGTATGGAACGTAATGTGTATGGATCATACAGCGTATCGAGTGTACAGAGGATCTAGCGTTAAGTGTATGCGGCGAACAGTGTATCGAGCGTGTAGCGTATGGAACGTACAGGGTATCTAGCATAAAGCGTATCTAGCGTACGGCGTATCCACCGTAAAATGTATTGATCCTTCAGCGTATCTAGCGTACAGCGTATTGATCGTACAGCGTATCTAGCATATAGCGTGTCTAGCGTGCAGCGTATTGAGCGTACATATTATCGACCACATGACGTATCGAGCGTACAGGGTATCGAACGTACAGTTAATCGAGCCTACAACAAATCTAGGGTGCAGCGTATCGAACATACAGCGTATAGAGTGTACAGCGTATCAAACATACAGCGTATAGAGTGTACAGCGTATCGAGGGTACCGACCGAACAGTATATCGAGCGTAAAGCATATTGAACATACAGCTAATATAGCGCACAGGGTATGGAACGTAGAGCGTACCGATTGCACAACGTATCGAGAGTACAGCGTATGGTGCGTATAGTGTTTCGAACATATAGCGTATTGGGCGTACAATGTATACAGCGTACAGCGTATCGACGTACAGCGTATCTAGTATACTGCATATCGAGCGTATAGCTCATTGAGCGTACATCGCATCTACCGTACAACGTATCTAACGTACAGCGTATCTAGCGTAAGAGCATATCGAGCCTACAAATTATCGAGCATTTAGCGTATCCAGCGTACAGCGTATGGAGTGTACAGCGTATCTAGCGTACTGCGTATCGAGCTTAAACCTCATCGAGCGTACATCGCATCTACCGTACAACGTTTCTAACGTACAGCGTATTGAGTGTACAGCGTATCTAGCTTACAGCGTATCATAAGTATAGCGTATCAAACGTACAGCGTATCTAGCAGACAACGTATAGAACGTAATGCGTACCTAACGTAAAGTTTATTAAGCGTACATCGCATCTAGTGTACAAGGTATGTAACGTTCAGCGTATCTAGCGTGCATCGTATAGAGCATATATATTATCAAGCGTTTAGCGTATCGAGATTATAACGTATCAAGTGTACAGCGTATATAGCTTACAGCTTATCTAGCGTACTGCGTATCAAGCGTATATCGCATCTACCATACAACGTAATAAACGTACAACGTATCTAGCGTATAGATTATTGAGCGTACACCTTATGGAACGTTTAGCAAATGGAACGTAAAGCGTATGGAGTGTACAGCATGTCTACCTTATAGCGAATACAACATACAGCGTATGGAATGTACAGCATATCTAGTGGACAGCGTATCTAGTGTACTGCGTATCAAGCGTAAAGTTCATCCTGCGTACATCGTATCTAGCGTACAACGTATCTAACGTGCAGCGTATCCAAGACACAAATTATCGAGTGTTTAGCATATCGAGCGTACAGCGTATGAAGTATTACAGCGTATCTAGCGGACAGCGTATCGAGCATACTGCGTAGCTATCGTAAAGGTCATCGAGCGTATATCGCATCTAGGTTACAGCGTATCTAACGTACAGCGTACCTATTGAACAGACTATCGAGTCTACAGATTATAGAGCGTTTAGCGTATCGAACATACATCG
>NC_134777.1:100149632-100159632 GCF_046742065.1 Oratosquilla oratoria
CTTAAAGTTCACACGAGGTGACTCTACTTGCTAGTTCTCACAACGGCGCTTTCAAAACAAGCGTTTATTACCCAAAAATATGGCAGACAGGAGTCTTGTTTATCTAAAGTAGACGAGAAATGTCGGTCCCGGATTCCATATTTTGAACCAAGTATATGAATTACCATAGGTCGACATTAAATAAGAACTGTTGGATTATAAAGGATTACAAAGGAGGAGCATGCCGACAGGAGACCTTTTGGTCCATAACTAGGTCGGATGCATTATATATATATATATATATATATATATATATATATATATATATATATACATACATATATATATATACATACATATATATATATATATATATACATACATATATATATACATACATATATATATATATATATATATATATATATATATATATATATATATACATACATACAAGCCGCGGGCTCCGCCCTCCTCGACTTCGCCGGAGGCTTGGCTGCGCAAACAATGGCCTACGGCCGCAGAGCTCCGCACTCTAATCCCACGATAGGGATCACGTGCTGGGGATCCCGTGTTGGGGTTTCGCCCCGAGGCCGAGGCCGAGGCCGAACTCAAGGCGACCACTGAGGACTTGCGACCACTGAGGACTTGCGACCACTGAGGACTTTCAACCACTGAGGACTTCCAACCTTTGAGGACTTGCGACCTTTGAGGACTTGTTACCTTGGAGGACTTGTTACCTTGGAGAACTTGTTACCTTGGAGGACTTGTTACCTTGGAGTACTTGTTACCTTGGAGGACTTATTACCTTGGAGGACTTATTACCTTGGAAAACTTATTACCTTGGAGGATTTATTACCTTGGAGGATTTACAACCTCGTAGGACTTGCAACTTCAGAGGACTTGCACCCTCGTAGGACTTACGACCTCGGAGGACTTGCAGCCTCGAAGGGCTTACAACTTCGGAGGACTTGCACCCTCGGAGGACTGGCACCCTCTGAGGACTTCCACCCTCGGAGGACTTGCACCCTCCGAGGATTTGCACCCTGGGAGGACTTGCACCCTCGGAGAACTTGCACCCTCGGAGAACTTGCACCCTCATAGAACTTACAGCCTCGAAAGGCTTACTGCCTCGGAGAACTTACGACCTCGGAGGACTTACAGACCCCCCTCTCCAAGACGTGTAACATTTTTAAAATGTGTCACCTTTGAAATGCTTTCATTTAATTTATTATTAGTAACGACGATCGTCCATGGCTCAACGATGATCGTCTACGGCTCAACGATGATTGTCCATGGCTCAACGATGATCGTTCTTCACTCAACGATGATCGTCCATGGCTCAACGATGCTCGTCCATTGCTCAACGATGATCGTTCACGGCTCAACGATCATCATCCACGGCTCAACGATAATCGTCCACGGCTCAACGATGATTATCCATGGCTCAACGATGATCGTCCACGGCTCAACGATGATCGTCCATGGCTCAACGATGATCGTTCTTGACTCAACGATGGTCGTCCACAGCTTAACGATGATCGTCCACGACTCAACGATGATCGTCCACGGCTCAACGATGATCGTCCATGGCCTAACGATGATCGTCCACGGCTAAATGATGATCGTCCACGGCTCAACTATGATCGTCCACGGCTCAACGATGATATTCTTAACTCAACAACGTCCATGGCTCAACGATGATCGTTCTTGACTCAACGATGATCGTCCACGGCTTAGTGATGATCGTCCATTGCTCAACGATGATCGTTCACGGCTCAACGATCATCATTCACGGCTCAACGATGATAATTCTTAACTCAACGATGATCGTCCACGGCTTAACGATGATCGTCCACGGCTCAACGATGATTGTTCACGGCTAAACGATGATCGTCCAAGGCTCAACGATGATCGTCCACGGCTCAACGATAATCGTCCACGGCTCAACGATGATCGTCCATGGCTAAACGATGATCATTCTTGACTCAACGATGATCGTCCACGGCTCAAAGATGATCGTCCACAGCTCAACGATGATCGTCCTTGACCTTCTTGATTCAACCATGATCATCCACGGCTCAACCATGATCGTCCATTGTTCAACTATGATCGTCCATTGCTCAACGATGATCGTTCACGGCTCAACTATCGTCATCCACGGCTCAACGATGGTCGCCCTTGACTCAACGATGATCGTCCACGGCTTAACGATGATCGTCCACGGCTCAACGATGATCGTCCACGGCTCAATGGTGATCATCCATGGCTCAACAACGATCGTCCACGGCTCAACGATGATCGTCCACGGCTCAACTATGGTCGTCCACGGCTCAACGAAGATCGTCCACGGCTCAACGATGATCGTCCATGGCTCAACGATGATCGTCCACGGCTTAACGAAGATCGTCCACGGCTCAACGATGATTGTTCCTGACCTTGACTCAACCATGATCGTCCATGGCTCAAAGATGATCGTCCATGACTCAACGATGATCGTTCTTGATTCAACGATGATCGTCCATGGCATGTATCATTTTTAAAATGTGTCACTTTTGAAATTGTTTAATTTTTCTTATCGTCCACGGCTTAACGTTGATCGTCCACGGCTCAACGATGATCGTCCACGGCTAAACGATGATCGTCCATGTCCTAACGATGATCGTCCACAGCTCAACGATCATCGTCCACGGCTCAACGATAATGATCGTTCTTGACATTCTTGACTCAACGATGATCGTTCAAGGGTCAACAATGATCGTCCATGGCTCAACGATCATCGTCCACGGCTCAACGATGATCGTCCATGGCATGTAACATTTTGAAAATGTGTCACTTTTGAAATGGTTTAATTATATATATATATATATATATATATATATATATATATATATATATACATATATATATATATATGTATACATATATATATATATATATATATATATATATATATATATATATATATATGTATAGATATATATATATATATATATATATACATATATAATGATGAATAAATAAATAAATAAACTAATAGATCAAAACTATAATAATATAAATAATAATAAAAAAGATAAATGAATAAACAGGTAAATTAGAAAATAAGCAAACATGTAAATAGTAATAATATGAAATAAATGACAGGGATTACAGCATCTTACTTAGGTGTTTATCTAAACCAGGGGTTCCCAAAGTGGTCGATATCGACCCCTATACGAATCAAAATGATAACGCTATTGAGAACTAAAATTATAATAATAATAACAATAATAATAATAGTAATAATAATAATAAAAGTAATAATAATAATAGTAATAATGCCAATAACGATAATAATGATAATAACGATAATAGTAATGATAGTAATAATAATAATAATAATAATAATAATAATAATAATAATAATAATAATAATAATAATAATAATAATAATAATAATAATAATAATAATAATAATAATAATAATGATAATATAATAATAATAAGGATAATGGTAATAACACCTATGATAATAATAATAATAATATTACTAGCATTAATAACAATAACAACACCAATAATGATAATAAACTGACATAATTTGTGAATTAATAGTTTGGGGGTCTATGGAAAATCTTAAACTATACTAGGGGCTCGATGAGCTAAAAAGTTTGGGAACTCCTAATCTAAACGAATCTTTCAGCTTCCAACTGAACTACATTGCACTGCCTCTCCAGGAACTTTATTCCATGCATTAACTACACGGTTGGCAAAGTTGTTTCTACCCACTTCCAAGTTAAATCTATTTTCTGACAGTTTGAAACCATTATTTCCTGTCTGATTCTCATTCAATGTGAAATTTTTGCCACTTTTGATGTCAATTCCCTTTAGAATCTTAAGGACCTGTATCAAGTCACCTCTGAGTTTACGTTTTTTTAGGGAAAACAGATTCATATTTTTCGTTGATTTTAGTATGAACTCTTTAAACCACTGACTATCATATGTAAAATTATTCAAAATGTTACTTTGTTTTTCCTTACTAACAAAAAAATCATCTTAAATGCACTTCAATCTGTGATTGAGGTACAAACTGAAGGCCAGAAAAAATAATTACATAAACTGGTTCCAGTGGACCAAGGCATCAACATCTAAAGATTTCCAACAATGGTCAAGCATAAAGGATCACAAGAATTGCAAACACACTTTCCTGCTCTATAAACAATCATAAAATAAACACTCAGCTATGCGAAAGAAAGAACCAAGATCTTGTCAGATTTACAGAAAGTACAGTTCAAGAAGGTGTACACATAATATACGAACTACTTTGGCAAGTATCAATTCAACTAGCTTCCAAACCACCATGGTGTCATTCTAACCAACAAAGCTTTAGCAGTATGCCACAATTCAAAAAATGTTTATCAGGGTAACAAAATCTGAATATTACTTCACTTGCTACAAAACTATGGCTTAAGTGCTGCCTCAAAATACAAGGCACATCAATTTCACCTAACAATGAGGGAATTTTCATCATACGTAGGGATATCAAATCATTCTGAGGGAATAAAATAATAATATTTAGCTCAAATTAGATAGCTATTCAATTAGGCTATGAGTGTAACCCCTCCAATAATGTTAAACTGCAGAGTATACTTTGGATGTTAATTATAAACAAAACTAGTGTTTATAAAAGATTCTAGCAGCTGTGATTCATCAGTGTTCCAGCCCATTTCAGGCATAACTGTAATGGCATTTTAGGAAAAGAACATGTAGGCAAATGAGATTAAAAACAATTGGACTATCCATGGTTCCACCATTCCCCTCCCCCAATTAAAAATTTCTTCTTTGTGGTTTGTAGCTACTTGTTGATACACTCTTCGAACGGAGTCAGATCTATAGCCTATTCTTGTTACCTCTGCTTTCAGATGTAGTTGAACAGCAATTAACCAGAGGCATTTACATATCCAAATACATATAAATACACATGTGCACATAAATACACATGTACACATAAATACACATACAAATAAAAACATGTACACATGCATATTACCAAACATGCAAACACATACAAATGCAAATACACGTACACATAAGTATACACACACAAATGTATATAAACACATACACACATTTACGCATACACACATACACATGCACACGTATACACGAGCACAAGCATAACCATACACTTATATACACATAGATACATGCACAAATACATACACGCGTATTCAGACATACATACAAATAAACATGCACATGCACACAAGCACACACACATGTATATAATTCACGTATAATTGATGCTCATCTGTGATTTCCTCTTGACAGTGCTTTTTGATACACCTGGCTCCTGCCACAGTCAAAGGTCAGGTGGAGTATAGGGTCTTCAGGAACGACAACGAGATGCTTCGAGAACGGGCCTTCGAGGGATTGACTTGGGCAGAAAGAGGTAAGTGAACAAATGATCTTCACGGAAAGTTTCTGTTTTGTAAATATTGGATAGCAGTTTACATAATTATGTATTTCTTTTCTTCTAACTGATTATTTTCTTTTTCAGGTTTAGAGCAGAGAATTGTTCAGCCTCTACTGCAACGACAAGGAGATCCTTGTAGAACGGCCTTGGAGGGAACTACGGCAAAGGAAGAGGACATTAGATGAAAGGTAAGTGAATTTTTCTTTTATGTTCAGATGATGGAGAACCCAACGCAGGGGACGTTTGCCAGCCAGGGCAGGGCCTTTCCAACGCATAGCCCACTGGAGTTCCAAGCGCATGGAGTTCTGAGCACAGGGAACCCCCAGCGTATGGATGGCGCCTTCCTGCGTATGGAACCCCCAGCGTATGGAGTGCCCAGCGTATGGCGCCCATAGCGTATGGCGCCCCCAGCGTATGGAGTCCCCAGTGCATGGAGTCCCCAGCGTCTGGAGTCCCCAGCGTCTGGAGTCCCCAGCGTCTGGAGTCCGTATGTATGGAGTCCCCAGTGTATGGCGCCCCCAGCGTATGGTGCCCCCAGCGTATGGAGTCCCCAGCATATGGAGTCCCCAGCGTATGGCGCCCCTAGCACATGGAATCCCCAGTGCATGGAGCCCCAAGCGCATGGAGCCTCCAGTGCATGGAGCCCCCAGCGCATGAGCTCCCAGCGCATGGAGCCCCCAGCACATGGAGCCCCCAGCATACGGCACCTCCAGAGCATGGAGCCCCAGCGCATGGAGCCCCAGCGCATGGAACCCCCAGCTCATGGAGCCCCCAGCGTATGAGCCCCCAGCGCATGGAGCCCCTAACGCAAGGAGTCCCCAGCGTATGGCGCCCTTAGCGTATGACGCCCCCAGCGTATGGAGTACCCAGTGCATGGAGTCCCCAGCGTCTGGAGTCCCCAGCGTCTGGAGTCCCCAGCGTCTGGAGCCCGTACGTATGGAGTCCCCAGTGTATGGCGCCCCCAGCGTATGGTGCCCACTGCGTATGGAGTCCCAAGCATATGGAGTCCCCAGCGTATGGCGCCCCCAGCACATCCAATCCCCAGTGCATGGAGCCCCCAGCGCATGGAGCCCCCAGTGCATGGAGCCCCCAGCGCATGAGCTTCCAGCGCATGGAGCCCCCAGCACATGGAGCCCCCAGCGTACGGTACTTCCAGAGCATGGAGCCCCAGCGCATGGAGCCCCAGCGCATGGAACCCCCAGCTCATGGAGCCCCCAGCGTATGGAGCCCCCAGCGCATAGAGCCCAGCGTATGGAGCCCCTGGGTATGGTGTCCCCAACGTATGGAGCCCCAGTGCATAGAGCCCATAGTGCATGGAATCCCAAGCTTATGGAGCCCCCAGCGTATGGCACCCCTCGGCGTATGGAGCCTCCAGTCTTTGGAGGACCCATCTTTCTGTTTTTTTAGGGACATTTTATTTATCGAGCGTACAGTGTACATAGCGTATTGAGCGTACGTTGTATATAGCGAACAACGTATCGAGCTTACATCGTATAAAGCGAACAGCGTATCGAGCGTAGAGCGTATAGAGCTTATAGCGTTTTTAGCGTTCAGCTTTTCTAGCGTACGGCGTATCGAGCGTAGAGTGTATTGAACGTAATGTGTATGGATCATACAGCGTATCGAGCGTAGAGAGTATCGAGCGTTAAGTGTATGCGGCGAACAGTGTATCGAGCGTGTAGCGTATGGAACGTACAGCGTATCTAGCATAAAGCGTATCTAGCGTACAGCGTATCCACCGTAAAATGTATTGATCCTTCAGCGTATCTAGCGTACAGCGTATTCATCGTACAGCGTATTTAGCATATAGCGTATCTAGCGTGCAGCGTATTGAGCGTACATATTATCGACCACATGACGTATCGAGCGTACAGGGTATCGAACGTATAGTTAATCGAGCCTACAGCAAATCTAGGGTGCAGCGTATCGAACGTACAGAGCGAACAGTATATCGAGCGTAAAGCGTATTGAACATACAGCGAATTTAGCGTACAGGGAATGGAACGTAGAGCGTACCGATTGCACAGCGTATCGAGAGTGCAGCGTATGGTGCTTATAGTGTTTCGAACATATAGTGTATTGGGCGTACAATGTATACAGCGTACAGCGTATCGACATACAGCGTATCTAGTATACTGCGTATCGAGCGTAAAGCTCATTGAGCGTACATCGCATCTACCGTACAACGTTTCTAACGTACAGCGTATCTAGCGTAAGAGCGTTTGGAGCCTACAGATTATCGACCATTTAGCGTATCGAGCGTACAGCGTATGGAGTGTACAGCGTATCTAGCGTACTGCGTATCGAGCTTAAACCTCATCGAGCGTACAACGTATCTAGCGTGCAGCGTATCGAGCGTACATATTATAGATAGTTTAACGTATCGAACGTACAGCGTATCGAGTGTACAGCGTATCGGCGTATGGAGCCGCCAGTCTTTGGAGGACCCATCTTTCTGCTCTTTTAGGGACATTTTATTCCAGCGTAAAGTGTACACAGCGTATCAAGCGTACGTCGTATCTAGCGAACACCGTATCGAGCTTACATCGTATCAAGCGAACAGCGTATCGAGCGAAGACTGAATAAATCCTGTGCGTTTTTAGCGTTCAGCTTTTCTACCGTACGGTGTATCGAGCGTAGAGTGTATGGAACGTAATGTGTATGGATCATACAGCGTATCGAGTGTACAGAGGATCTAGCGTTAAGTGTATGCGGCGAACAGTGTATCGAGCGTGTAGCGTATGGAACGTACAGGGTATCTAGCATAAAGCGTATCTAGCGTACGGCATATCCACCGTAAAATGTATTGATCCTTCAGCGTATCTAGCGTCCAGCGTATTGATCGTACAGCGTATCTAGCATATAGCGTGTCTAGCGTGCAGCGTATTGAGCGTACATATTATCGACCACATGACGTATCGAGCGTACAGGGTATCGAACGTACAGTTAATCGAGCCTACAACAAATCTAGGGTGCAGCGTATCGAACATACAGCGTATAGAGTGTACAGCGTATCAAACATACAGCGTATAGAGTGTACAGCGTATCGAGGGTACCGACCGAACAGTATATCGAGCGTAAAGCATATTGAACATACAGCTAATATAGCGCACAGGGTATGGAACGTAGAGCGTACCGATTGCACAACGTATCGAGAGTACAGCGTATGGTGCGTATAGTGTTTCGAACAAATAGCGTATTGGGCGTACAATGTATACAGCGTACAGCGTATCGACGTACAGCGTATCTAGTATACTGCGTATCGAGCGTATAGCTCATTGAGCGTACATCGCATCTACCGTACAACGTATCTAACGTACAGCGTATCTAGCGTAAGAGCATATCGAGCCTACAAATTATCGAGCATTTAGCGTATCGAGCGTACAGCGTATGGAGTGTACAGCGTATCTAGCGTACTGCGTATCGAGCTTAAACCTCATCCATCGTACATCGCATCTACCGTACAACGTTTCTAACGTACAGCGTATCTAGCGTGGAGCGTATCGAGCGTACATATTATAGATAGTTTAACGTATCGAACGTACAGCGTATCGAGTGTACAGCGTATCTAGCTTACAGCGTATCATAAGTATAGCGTATCAAACGTACAGCGTATCTAGCAGACAACGTATACAACGTACTGCGTACCTAACGTAAAGTTTATTAAGCGTACATCGCATCTAGCGTACAAGGTATGTAACGTTCAGCGTATCTAGCGTGCATCGTATAGAGCATATATATATTATCAAGCGTTTAGAGTATCGAGATTATAACGTATCAAGTGTACAGCGTATATAGCTTACAGCTTATCTAGCGTACTGCGTATCAAGCGTATATCGCATCTACCATACAACGTAATAAACGTACAACGTATCTAGCGTATAGATTATTGAGCGTACACCTTATGGAACGTTTAGCAAATGGAACGTAAAGCGTATGGAGTGTACAGCATGTCTACCTTATAGCGAATACAACATACAGCGTATGGAATGTACAGCGTATCTAGTGGACAGCGTATCTAGTGTACTGCGTATCAAGCGTAAAGTTCATCCTGCGTACATCGTATCTAGCGTACAACGTATCTAACGTGCAGCGTATCCAAGACACAAATTATCGAGTGTTTAGCATATCGAGCGTACAGCGTATGAAGTATTACAGCGTATCTAGCGGACAGCGTATCGAGCATACTGCGTAGCTATCGTAAAGGTCATCGAGCGTATATCGCATCTAGGGTACAGCGTATCTAACGTACAGCGTACCTATTGAACAGACTATCGAGTCTACAGATTGTAGAGCGTTTAGCGTATCGAACATACATCGTACCGAGCGCACAGCGTATCGAACGTACATCGTACCGAGCGTAAACCGTATCTAGGTTATTGTGTATCAAGCGAACTGCGTATCGAGCGTAAAGCTCATCGAGCGTAAAGTTCATCGAGCGTAAAGCTCATCGAGCGTACATCGCATCTACCGTACAACGTATCTAAGAAACATGTATATAGCGTGAAGCGTATCGAGCGTACAGATTATTAATAGCTTAGCGTATCGAGCGAACAGCGCAAG
>NC_134777.1:100162132-100174632 GCF_046742065.1 Oratosquilla oratoria
TGGGTTCGAATCCTCGGCTCCTCCATGTTTCAATTTCCAACCGATACCTCCATCGAGCGATTCTTCAGTCTCGACTGCGATGGCATGGAATTAAAAGTGATTTGTGGTTAAAAAAAAAATATATATATATATAATATATATGTATACATACATATATATCATATATATATACATATATATATATATACATATATATACACACATATATATATACATATATATATACATATATATACATTTTACATACATATATATATACATATACATATATATATATTTATATACACATGTATATATATAAATATATATACTTATATATACATATATATGTATATATATATACATACATATATATACATATATATGCCTGTCTTTCTTCTGTCAGTATACGGTCGTTGAGCATCCAAGGCTGTACTCTCGTCTGGCGTTTAATGTTTGTCCTACGTACATAACGATCGAAAAAGTTGTGTGTGCAGGTGACAAGAGAGTTGTAAAGCTTTTCAGGAGATTCAACATTAAACTTGGGGGGTTGCAGATACGAAGGAAACGTAGTTGGGAGAATACTTTGGGGGGATACTGATTCGCGTGCCTTGGTAAGTAAAGCTGGAGTAGGCATCACTGGGACGAGGGCAGAGAGCGAGGTGATCTGAGAAGAGGACGGGCACCGAAAAGCACTTGGCGTTCGTAGGCACGAGTCCACATGTAAGTATGTGATCGAGGGTACCCCCCCCCCCGTCCCCCGAGGGTGCGTAGCACCACCAGTGTTCCAGCGAGTAAGATGGTTGTGGTGTAAAAAGTCAACTAGCCGAGTTCCGCTACGATTTAGTGTCCGATTGGTCACCTAGGGTACGGTGCCTAGCATTAATATCGCCCATGTATATCATACCACGAGTCGTGGCAGTAGGAAGGGGGGAGTGTACATAACCAAGGAGTACATTTCGAACGTGGTGAACATATGGAATATAACCACTAAGGGATGGGGCTGCCCCCCCCCCACCAGGAGGCCGTCAAACAAAAGCTTCCTGGATAAAGATGACGTTCGGTTGATGACGGTTGACGTAAGCCCTAAGTGCAGCAATCTTCGCAGGTGTGGTTATACCACAGGCATTCCAAGAGAGGATGTGTAGCTGTGCGTTGTTATTGAACGTTATTTCTGCTCTTTCGGAGGCCACGTGAGACGATAGTAGAGGACCGGGCACTACCTCCTGTTGGTCCTCGGGAGGGGGCGTCCACAGTGATGGCAATCATTTTCTCGAGGTGAGTAGCGAGCGAGTCAAATTTAACAGTAAGTACAGAGGTTGAAGCGATATTAGACTGCTGGGCATCCACGAGCGATTTGAGTGTTGTATCGTTAACCGATAGTCGTGTAGACAAAGGCGGCCATAGGAGAATCAAAACGAGCTTCAATGCTATCCAATCGAGTTTCAATAATTGCAAAACGATTTGTAAGGGAAACACACTGAGACTTGAGAGATTCTACGGCCTCTTGGAGCGTAATGATCTGCCGAAAGGCGGCAGCGGTGGATGGCGGCGGTGGTCGCGGTGGGGGTGGAGTTTGCGTACTCGGAGCCAAGCGTACTCCTTTGGTACATCTTTGCCACACATTAACCCCGAGCATTTAGCACCGCCGGCATTTCCATTGCGACTTGTCTGGTGTAGGTGCTTTTGGTGAGTCTGTCGATGATGTCGAGGCAGAGGTAGGTACTGTGGTTGCTGTAGGAGTACGATGAGGGCAGGAATGTGAGTCATGTTCAGCTGAGCACCATACACACTTTTCATGGGCATTGCAATACCGAGAAATATGACCAATACCCCAACATTTCAAGCACCATGGTTTTTCGTCAGGCATTTTCCGGAGTTCACATGATGGTAGGCAAGGAAGAAAGGGAAAGTTAATGTCAGATGGTGGCGGGTCAGGTAGGCTCCACGTAATTACAAGTCTGTTGATGAGTACCTTATTCTGTAGAAAGCGGCCTACAGAATATACTCCTGTTATTTCCTTAGCTAAGGATGGCTCATCAATAGGATATCGAGTGATGAGATATGTGGGGAACTTGCGCGGTCTATCTACAGAATCTTGTATATCAAGAGGTAACGATAAAATCACACCATCCTTGACCTCATCTATGATGTCCTGTCGGCGTCTCGATATGTAGATATAACTAGATGTGACAGCTGGTATTTTAACCTCGGCCAGTTCTCATTAACTCCTGGCTTCCCTCTGAATTGCAGTTTGACATACTCGGGACGGGGGGCAAAGGCAAGAGAAGTAGGTGAAGGTGGGGGTGGGGGGAGGTGCATTCTGCGTAGCAGGTCGTGATGGAATGGGTGTAGTAATGTCTCGTAGAGGCAGTGCCTTGTCACTCTTGGTGGCCTTGGCAGCAGGAGATGACACTTCGCTAATGGCATCGAAATCGTTATCTATGAGACGCTTTGCAGAAGCGTTGGTGAAGTCCATAGGCTCGGGAGATGGATTAACAGGCGCCATTTGTCGGTGATCGTGATAATCAAGACGAGGCCAGTTTTTCAGTGACAGGTTGTCATCATCGCTTAATGCAAGATCCGCCTCAATATTTGCATGGGAGCCGGGACCTGTGTATTCCATTTTACGAGGCAAGTCTGCAGCGCTTGTAACTTGAGCAGTCTCACCAGGTGAGTGATGTAGCCACGATGTGGGTATCTGCGTCAAACACATCGCATTGCGCATGCGTAGATGTGAGGAATTCGATCAGGGAGGCTCTCCCCTAGTATTAGTCACTTTTTTGGCCAAGTTCCACAACAATTAAGTTCACTGATAATTAACACTGCACGATGCATTGACTTTTAACACGGACTCTGGCAAACTCCGAATAATAGGAACACAGTATATCTTGCGAAAAACGGGGGTCAGTAGCAGAGCTTATCCAAGCAACCGCCACCTACCGTTTCCAACGGTGAAGTCGATGATGATGATGATGATTATTATTATGATGATGGTGATGATGATGATGATGATGATGATGATGATGATGATGATGATGATGGTGATGATGATGATGATGATGATGATGATGATGATGATGATGATGATGATGATGATGATGGAAAATTCTTGTTTGCCAATTTACAGCAAACTGAACACCAAAAATTTGGTGCGTATTTGCTTGTGTGTGCATGTGGGGGGACAGCTAGGAATTCACCTGGGAATCAAGGGAGCAGCAGCCTTTACTGTCCTATATGGAGTAAGAAGTTACTCAGGAAAGACCCAAGTGCCGCGGTTATAAAAAGAAAAAGAAAATAAAAAGGTGACGGACCTTAAACAACTTTTGCCTTAAAGTTCACACGAGGTGACTCTACTTGCTAGTTCTCACAACGGCGCTTTCAAAACAAGCGTTTATTACCCAAAAATATGGCAGACAGGAGTCTTGTTTATCTAAAGTAGACGAGAAATGTCGGTCCCGGATTCCATATTTTGAACCAAGTATATGAATTACCATATGTCATAATTAAATAATAACTGTTGGATTATAAAGGATTACAAAGGAGGAGCATGCCGACAGGAGACCTTTTGGTCCATAACTAGGTCGGATGCAATATATATATATATATATATATATATATATATATATATATATATATAAACACAAACATATATATATACATACATATATATATATATATATATATATATATATATATACACATACATACAAGCCGCGGGCTCCGCCCTCCTCGACTTCGCCGGAGGCTTGGCTGCGCAAACAATGGCCTACGGCCGCAGAGCTCCGCGCTCTAATCCCACGATAGGGATCCCGTGCTGGGGATCCCGTGTTGGGGTTTCGCCCCGAGGCCGAGGCCGAGGCCGAACCCAAGGCGACCACTGAGGACTTGCGACCACTGAGGACTTGCGACCACTGAGGACTTTCAACCACTGAGGACTTCCAACCTTTGAGGACTTGCGACCTTTGAGGACTTGTTACCTTGGAGGACTTGTTACCTTGGAGAACTTGTTACCTTGGAGGACTTGTTACCTTGGAGTACTTGTTACCTTGGAGGACTTATTACCTTGGAGGACTTATTACCTTGGAAAACTTATTACCTTGGAGGATTTATTACCTTGGAGGATTTACAACCTCGTAGGACTTGCAACTTCAGAGGACTTGCACCCTCGTAGGACTTACGACCTCGGAGGACTTGCAGCCTCGAAGGGCTTACAACTTCGGAAGACTTGCACCCTCGGAGGACTGCCACCCTCAGAGGACTTCCACCCTCGGAAGACTTGCACCCTCGGAGGATTTGCACCCTGGGAGGACTTGCACCCTCGGAGGACTTGCACCCTCGGAGAACTTGCACCCTCATAGAACTTACAGCCTCGAAAGGCTTACTGCCTCGGAGAACTTACGACCTCGGAGGACTTACAGACCCCCCTCTCCAAGACGTGTAACATTTTTAAAATGTGTCACCTTTGAAATGCTTTAATTTAATTTATTATTAGTAACAACGATCGTCCATGGCTCAACGATGATCGTCTACGGCTCAACGATGATTGTCCATGGCTCAACGATGATCGTTCTTCACTCAACGATGATCGTCCATGGCTCAACGATGCTCGTCCATTGCTCAACGATGATCGTTCACCGCTTAACGATCATCATCCACGGCTCAACGATAATCGTCCACGGCTCAACGATGATCATCCATAGCTCAACGATGATCGTCCACGGCTCAACGATGATCGTCAATGGCTCAACGATGATCGTTCTTGACTCAACGATGGTCGTCCACAGCTTAACGATGATCGTCCACGACTCAACGATGATCGTCCACGGCTCAACGATGATCGTCCATGGCCTAACGATGATCGTCCAAGGCTAAATGATGATCGTCCACGGCTCAACTATGATCGTCCACGGCTCAACGATGATATTCTTAACTCAACAACGTCCATGGCTCAACGATGATCGTTCTTGACTCAACGATGATCGTCCACGGCTTAGTGATGATCGTCCATTGCTCAACGATGATCGTTCACGGCTCAACGATCATCATTCACGGCTCAACGATGATCATTCTTAACTCAACGATGATCGTCCACGGCTTAACGATGATCGTCCACTGCTCAACGATGATCGTTCACGGCTAAACGATGATCGTCCATGGCTCAACGATGATCGTCCACGGCTCAACATGATCGTCCACGGCACAACTATGATCGTCCATGGCTCAACGATGATCATTCTTGACTCAACGATGATCGTCCACGGCTCAAAGATGATCGTCCACAGCTCAACGATGATCGTCCTTGACCTTCTTGATTCAACCATGATCATCCACGGCTCAACGATGATCGTCCATGGTTCAACGATGATCGTCCACGGCTCAACGATGATCGTCCATTGCTCAACGATGATCGTTCACGGCTCAACTATCGTCATCCACGGCTCAACGATGATCGCCCTTGACTCAACGATGATCGTCCACGGCTTAACGATGATCGTTAAGGCTCAACGATGATCGTCCACGGCTCAATGGTGATCATCCATGGCTCAACAACGATCGTCCACGGCTCAACGATGATCGTCCACGGCTCAACTATGGTCGTCAACGGCTCAACGAAGATCGTCCAAAGCTCAACGATGATCGTCCATGGCTCAACGATGATCGTCCACGGCTTAACGAAGATCGTCCACGGCTCAACGATGATCGTTCCTGACCTTGACTCAACCATGATCGTCCACGGCTCAAAGATGATCGTCCATGACTCAACGATGATCGTTCTTGATTCAACGATGATCGTCCATGGCATGTATCATTTTTAAAATGTGTCACTTTTGAAATTGTTTAATTTTTCTTATCGTCTACGGCTTAACGTTGATCGTCCACGGCTCAACGATGATCGTCCACGGCTAAACGATGATCGTCCATGTCCTAACGATGATCGTCCACAGCTCAACGATCATCGTCCACGGCTCAACTTTGATCGTCTACGGCTCATGATGATCATTCTTGACTCAACGATGATCGTCCACGGCTCAACGATGATGATCGTTCTTGACATTCTTGACTCAACGATGATCGTTCAAGGGTCAACAATGATCGTCCATGGCTCAACGATCATCGTCCACGGCTCAACGATGATCGTCCATGGCATGTAACATTTTGAAAATGTGTCACTTTTGAAATGGTTTAATTATATATATATATATATATATATATATATATATATATATATGTATATATATATATTTATGTGTATATATATATATATGTATATATAGATATAGATATATATAATGATGAATAAATAAATAAATAAACTAATAGATAAAAACTATAATAATATAAATAATAATAAAAAAGATAAATGAATAAACAGGTAAATCAGAAAATAAGCAAACATGTAAATAGTAATAATATGAAATAAATGACAGGGATTACAGCATCTTACTTAGGTGTTTATCTAAACCAGGGGTTCCCAGAGTGGTCGATATCGACCCCTATACGGATCAAAATGATAACGCTATTGAGAACTAAAATTATAATAATAATAACAATAATAATAATAGTAATAATAATAATAAAAGTAATAATAATAATAGTAATAATGCCAATAACGATAATAATGATAATAACGATAATAATAATGATAGTAATAATAATAATAATAATAATAATAATAATAATAATAATAATAATAATAATAATAATAATAATAATAATAATAATAATAATAATAATAATAATAATATAATAAAAAGGATAATGGTAATAACACCCATGATAATAATAATATTACTAGCATTAATAACAATAACAACACCAATAATGATAATAAACTGACATAATTTGTGAATTAATAGTTTGGGGGTCTATGGAAAATCTTAAACTTTACTAGGGGGTCGATGAGCTAAAAAGTTTGGGAACTCCTAATCTAAACGAATCTTTCAGCTTCCAACTGAACTACATTGCACTGCCTCTCCAGGAACTTTATTCCATGCATTAACTACACGGTTGGCAAAGTTGTTTCTACCCACTTCCAAGTTAAATCTATTTTCTGACAGTTTGAAACCATTATTTCCTGTCTGATTCTCATTCAATGTGAAATTTTTGCCACTTTTGATGTCAATTCCCTTTAGAATCTTAAGGACCTGTATCAAGTCACCTCTGAGTTTACGCTTTTTTAGGGAAAACAGATTCATATTTTTCGTTGATTTTAGTATGAACTCTTTAAACCACTGACTACCATATGTAAAATTATTCAAAATGTTACTTTGTTTTTCCTTACTAACAAAAAAATCATCATAAATGCACTTCAATCTGTGATTGAGGTACAAACTGAAGGCCAGAAAAAATAATTACATAAAATGGTTCCAGTGGACCAAGGCATCAACATCTAAAGATTTCCAACAATGGTCAAGCATAAAGGATCACAAGAATTGCAAACACACTTTCCTTCTCTATAAACAATCATAAAATAAACACTCAGCTATGCGAAAGAAAGAACCAAGATCTTGTCAGATTTACAGAAAATACAGTTCAAGAAGGTGTACACATAATATACGAACTACTTTGGCAAGTATCAATTCAACTAGCTTCCAAACCACCATGGTATCATTCTAACCAACAAAGCCTTAGCAGTATGCCACAATTCAAAAAATGTTTATCAGGGTAACAAAATCTGAATATTACTTCACTTGCTACAAAACTATGGCTTAAGTGCTGCCTCAAAATACAAGGCACATCAATTTCACCTAACAATGAGGGAATTTTCATCATACGTAGGGATATCAAATAATTCTGAGGGAATAAAATAATAATATTCAGCTCAAATTAGATAGCTATTCAATTAGGCTATGAGTGTAACCCCTCCAATAATGTTAAACTGCAGAGTATACTTTGGATGTTAATTATAAACAAAACTAGTGTTTATAAAAGATTCTAGCAGCTGTGATTCATCAGTGTTCCAGCCCATTTCAGGCATAACTGTAATGGCATTTTAGGAAAAGAACATGTAGGCAAATGAGATTAAAAACAATTGGACTATCCATGGTTCCACCATTCCCCTCCCCCAATGAAAAATTTCTTCTTTGTGGTTTGTAGCTACTTGTTGATACACTCTTCGAATGGAGTCAGATCTATAGCCTATTCTTGTTACCTCTGCTTTCAGATGTAGTTGAACAGCAATTAACCAGAGGCATTTACATATCCAAATACATATAAATACACATGTGCACATAAATACACATGTACACATAAATACACATACAAATAAAAACATGTACACATGCATATTACCAAACATGCAAACACATACAAATGCAAATACACGTACACATAAGTATACACACACAAATGTATATAAACACATACACACATTTACGCATACACACATACACATGCACACGTATACACGAGCACAAGCATAACCATACACTTATATACACATAGATACATGCACAAATACGTACACGCGTATTCAGACATACATACAAATAAACATGCACATGCACACATGCACACACACATGTATATAATTCACGTATAATTGATGCTCATCTGTGATTTCCTCTTGACAGTGCTTTTTGATACACCTGGCTCCTGCCACAGTCAAAGGTCAGGTGGAGTATAGGGTCTTCAGGAACGACAACGAGATGCTTCGAGAACGGCCTTCGAGGGATTGACTTGGGCAGAAAGAGGTAAGTGAACAAATGATCTTCACGGAAAGTTTCTGTTTTGTAAATATTGGATAGCAGTTTACATAATTATGTATTTCTTTTCTTCTAACTGATTATTTTCTTTTTCAGGTTTAGAGCAGGGAATTGTTCAGCCTCTACTGCAACGACAAGGAGATCCTTGTAGAACGGCCTTGGAGGGAACTACGGCAAAGGAAGAGGACATTAGATGAAAGGTAAGTGAATTTTTCTTTTATGTTCAGATGATGGAGAACCCAACGCAGGGGACGTTTGCCAGCCAGGGCAGGGCCTTTCCAACGCATAGCCCACTGGAGTTCCAAGCGCATGGAGTTCTGAGCACAGGGAACCCCCAGCGTATGGATGGCGCCTTCCTGCGTATGGAACCCCCAGCGTATGGAGTGCCCAGCGTATGGCGCCCATAGCGTATGGCGCCCCCAGCGTATGGAGTCCCCAGTGCATGGAGTCCCCAGCGTCTGGAGTCCCCAGCGTCTGGAGTCCCCAGCGTCTGGAGTCCGTATGTATGGAGTCCCCAGTGTATGGCGCCCCCAGCGTATGGTGCCCCCAGCGTATGGAGTCCCCAGCATATGGAGTCCCCAGCGTATGGCGCCCCTAGCACATGGAATCCCCAGTGCATGGAGCCCCAAGCGCATGGAGCCTCCAGTGCATGGAGCCCCCAGCGCATGAGCTCCCAGCGCATGGAGCCCCCAGCACATGGAGCCCCCAGCATACGGCACCTCCAGAGCATGGAGCCCCAGCGCATGGAGCCCCAGCGCATGGAACCCCCAGCTCATGGAGCCCCCAGCGTATGAGCCCCCAGCGCATGGAGCCCCTAACGCAAGGAGTCCCCAGCGTATGGCGCCCTTAGCGTATGACGCCCCCAGCGTATGGAGTACCCAGTGCATGGAGTCCCCAGCGTCTGGAGTCCCCAGCGTCTGGAGTCCCCAGCGTCTGGAGCCCGTACGTATGGAGTCCCCAGTGTATGGCGCCCCCAGCGTATGGTGCCCACTGCGTATGGAGTCCCAAGCATATGGAGTCCCCAGCGTATGGCGCCCCCAGCACATCCAATCCCCAGTGCATGGAGCCCCCAGCGCATGGAGCCCCCAGTGCATGGAGCCCCCAGCGCATGAGCTTCCAGCGCATGGAGCCCCCAGCACATGGAGCCCCCAGCGTACGGTACTTCCAGAGCATGGAGCCCCAGCGCATGGAGCCCCAGCGCATGGAACCCCCAGCTCATGGAGCCCCCAGCGTATGGAGCCCCCAGCGCATAGAGCCCAGCGTATGGAGCCCCTGGGTATGGTGTCCCCAACGTATGGAGCCCCAGTGCATAGAGCCCATAGTGCATGGAATCCCAAGCTTATGGAGCCCCCAGCGTATGGCACCCCTCGGCGTATGGAGCCTCCAGTCTTTGGAGGACCCATCTTTCTGTTTTTTTAGGGACATTTTATTTATCCAGCGTACAGTGTACACAGCGTATCGAGCGTACGTTGTATATAGCGAACAGCGTATCGAGCTTACATCGTATAAAGCGAACAGCGTATCGAGCGTAGAGCGTATAGAGCCTATAGCGTTTTTAGCGTTCAGCTTTTCTAGCGTACTGCCTATCGAGCGTAGAGTGTATGGAACGTAATGTGTATGGATCATACAGCGTATCGAGTGTAGAGAGTATCGAGCGTTAAGTGTATGCGGCGAACAGTGTATCGAGCGTGTAGCGTATGGAACGTACAGCGTATCTAGCATAAAGCGTATCTAGCGTACAGCGTATCCACCGTAAAATGTATTGATCTTTCAGCGTATCTAGCGTAGAGCGTATTGATCGTACAGCGTATCTAGCATATAGCGTATCTAGCGTGCAGCGTATTGAGCGTACACATTATCGACCACATGACGTATCGAGCGTACAGGGTGTCGAACGTATAGTTAATCGAGCCTAAAGCAAATCTACGATGCAGCGTATCGAACGTACAGCGTATAGAGTGTACAGCGTATCGAACGTACAGAGCGAACAGTATATCGAGCGTAAAGCGTATTGAACATACAGCGAATTTAGCGCACAGGGTATGGAACGTAGAGCGTATCGATTGCACAGCGTATCGAGAGTACAGCGTATGGTGCGTATAGTGTTTCGAACATATAGTGTATTGGGCGTACAATGTATACAGCGTACAGCGTATCGACGTACACCGTATCTAGTATACTACGTATCGAGCGTAAAGCTCATTGAGCGTACATCGCATCTACCGTACAACGTATCTAACGTACAGCGTATCTAGCGTAAGAGCGTTTCGAGCCTACAGATTATCGACCATTTAGCGTATCGAGCGTACAGCGTATGGAGTGTACAGCGTATCTAGCGTACTGCGTATCGAGCTTAAACCTCATCGAGCGTACAACGTATCTAGCGTGCAGCGTATCGAGCGTACATATTATAGACAGTTTAACGTATCGAACGTACAGCGTATCGAGTGTACAGCGTATCAGCGTATAGAGCCTCCAGTCTTTGGAGGACCCATCTTTCTGCTTTTTTAGGGACATTTTATTTATCGAGCGTACAGTGTACACAGCGTATCAAGCGTACGTCGTATCTAGCGAACACCGTATCGATCTTACATCGTATCAAGCGAACAGCGTATCGAGCGTAGAGTCCATAAATCCTACAGCGTTTTTAGCGTTCAGCTTTTCTAGTGTACGGTGTATCGAGCGTAGAGTGCATGGAACGTAATGTGTATGGATCATACAGCGTATCGAGTGTAGAGAGTATCGAGCGTTAAGTGTATGCGGCGAACAGTGTATCGAGCGTGTAGCGTATGGAACGTACAGGGTATCTAGCATAAAGCGTATCTAGCGTACGGCGTATCCACCGTAAAATGTATTGATCCTTCAGCGTATCTAGCGTACAGCGTATTGATCGTACAGCGTATCTAGCATATAGCGTATCTAGCGTGCAGCGTATTGAGCGTACATATTATCGAGCACATGACGTATCGAGCGTACAGGGTATCGAACGTACAGTTAATCGAGCCTACAACAAATCTAGGGTGCAGCGTATCGAACGTACAGCGTATAGAGTGTACAGCGTATCAAACATACAGCGTATAGAGTGTACAGCGTATCGAACGTACAGAGCGAACAGTATATCGAGCGTAAAGCATATTGAACATACAGCGAATTTTGCGCACAGGGTATGGAACGCAGAGCGTACCGATTGCACAACGTATCGAGAGTCCAGCGTATGGTGCGTATAGTGTTTCGAACATATAATATATTGGGCGTACAATGTATACAGCGTACTGCGTATCGATGTACAGCGTATCTAGTATACTGCGTATCGAGCGCAAAGCTCATTGAGCGTACATCGTATCTACCGAACAACGTATCTAACGTACAGCGTATCTAGCGTAAGAGCGTATCGAGCCTACAAATTATCGAGCATCTAGCGTATCGAGTGTACAGCGTATAGAGTGTACAGAGTATCTAGCGTACTGCGTATCGAGCTTAAAACTCATCAAGCGTACATCGCATCTACCGTACAACGTATCTAACGTACAGCGTATCTAGCGTGCAGCGTATCGAGCGTACATATTATATAGATAGTTTAACGTATCGAACGTACAGCGTATCGAGTGTACAGCGTATCATAAGTATAGCGTACCAAACGTACAGCGTATCTAGCAGACAACGTATACAACGTACTGCGTACCTAACGTAAAGTTCATTAAGTGTACATCGCATCTAGCGTACAAGGTATGTAACGTTCAGCGTATCTAGGGTGCATCGTATAGAGCATATATATTATCAAGCGTTTAGCGTATCGAGATTATAACGTATCAA
>NC_134777.1:100179632-100184632 GCF_046742065.1 Oratosquilla oratoria
ATGTGAGATGGTGGCGGGTCAGGTAGGCTCCTTGTAATTACAAGTCTGTTGAGGGGTACCTTATTCTGTAGAAAGCGGCGTACAGAATATACTCATGTTAGTTCCTTAGCTAAGGATGGCTTAACATCAATAGGGTATCGAGTGATGAGATATGTGGGGAACTTACGCGGTCTATCTACAGAATCTTGTATATCAAGAGGTAACGATAAAATCGCCCCATCCTGGACCTCATCTATGATGTCCTGTCGGCGTCTCGATATGTAGACATAACTAGATGTGACAGCTGGCATTTTGACCTCGGCCAGTTCTCATTAACTCCTGGCTTCCCTCTGAATTGCAGTTTGACATACTCGGAACAGGGGGCAAAGACAAGGCAAGTAGGTGAAGGTGGGGGTGGGGGAGGTGCATTCTGCGTACCAGGTCGTGATGGAATGGGTGTAGTAGTGTCTCGCAGAGGCAGAGCCTTGTCACTCTTGGTGGCCTTGGCAGCAGATGTCCCTTCGCTATTGGCATCGGAATCGTTATCTATGGGACACTTTGCGGAAGCGTTGGTGAAGTCCATAGGCTGGGGGAATGGATTAACAGGCGCCATTTGTCGGTGATCGTGATAATCAAGACGAGGCCAGATGTCAGGAATTCGATCAGGGAGGCCCTCCCCGAGTATTAATCACTTTTTTGGCCAAGTTCCACAACAATCAAGTTCACTGATAACACTGCACGATGCATTGACTTTTAACACGGCCTCTGGCCAACTCCGAATAATAGGAACACCGTATATCTTGCGAAAAACGGGGGTCAGTAGCAGAGCTTATCCAAGCAACCGCCACCTACCCTTTCCAACGGTGAAGTCGATGATGATGATTATTATTATTATTATTATTATGATGATGATGATGATGATGATGATGATGATGATGATGATGATGATGATGATGATGATGATGATGATGATGATGATGATGATGATGATGATGATGGAAATTTCTTGTTTGCCAATTTACATCAAACTGAACACCAAAAATGTGGTGCGTATTTGCTTGTGCGTGTATGTGGGGGGACAGCTAGGAATTCACCTGGGAACCAAGGGAGCAGCAGCCTTTACTGACCTATCTATCTTCTAATATAAAAAAATGTAATGGTTGCTTACGCCGTCCGGTGGTAATTCGGTCACACCTTCGCGTTTGGTGGTAAATCGGTTACACCGCCAACTACGGTGAAGAAGAAGAACTCGAAGAAGAAGAAGAACTCGAAGAAATCGAAGAAGAAGAGGAAGAACTCGAAGAAGAAGAAGAAGAAGAAGAAGAAGAAGAACTCGAAGAAGAAGAACTCGAAGAACTCGAAGAAGAGGAAGAAGAAGAACTCGAAGAACTCGAAGAAGAAGTAGAACTCGAAGAAGAAATCGAAAAACTCGAAGAACTCGAAAAAGAAGAACTCGAAGAACTCGAAAAAGAAGAACTCGAAGAACTCGAAAAAGAAGAACTCGAAGAACTCGAAAAAGAAGAACTCGAAGAACTCGAAAGAGAAGAACTCGAAGAACTCGAAGAAGAACTCGAAGAAGAAGGAGAACTCGAAGAAGAAGAACTCGAAGAACTCGAAGAAGAACTCGAAGAAGAACTCGAAGAAGAACTCGAAGAACTCGAAGAAGAACTCGAAGAACTCGAAGAAGAACTCGAAGAACTCGAAAAAGAACTCGAAGAACTCGAAGAAGAACTCGAAGAACTCGAAGAAGAACTCGAAGAAGAACTCTTTATTTTCCAAAAAAGGGGCGTAGCCCAGGGCGCGCAGCGCCGCAGGCCAAGGCCCCCGGCGTAGCTGGGCCGGCGCAGCCGGTGGGCTTGTATAAGTAAAAAATAAACTGACCCTTCGCGTTTGGTGGTAAATCGGTAACACCGCCAACTACGGTGAAGAAGAAGAACTCGAAGAAGAAGAAGAACTCGAAGAAATCGAAGAAGAAGAGGAAGAACTTGAAGAAGAAGAAGAAGAAGAAGAAGAAGAAGAAGAAGAAGAAGAAGAACTCGAAGAAGAAGAACTCGAAGAACTCGAAGAAGAGGAAGAAGAAGAACTCGAAGAACTCGAAGAAGAAGAAGTAGAACTCGAAGAAGAAATCGAAAAACTCGAAGAAGAAGAACTCGAAGAACTCGAAGAACTCGAAAAAGAAGAATTCGAAGAACTCGAAAAAGAAGAACTCGAAGAACTCGAAAAAGAAGAACTCGAAGAACTCGAAAGAGAAGAACTCGAAGAAGAACTCGAAGAAGAAGAACTCGAAGAAGAAGGAGAACTCGAAGAAGAAGAACTCGAAGAAGAACTCGAAGAACTCGAAGAAGAACTCGAAGAACTCGAAGAAGAACTCGAAGAAGAACTCGAAGAAGAACTCGAAGAAGAACTCGAAGAACTCGAAGAAGAACTCGAAAAAGAACTCGAAGAAGAACTCGAAGAACTCGAAGAAGAACTCGAAGAAGAACTCGAAGAACTCGAAGAAGAACTCGAAGAACTCGAAGAAGAAGAAGAAGAAGAAGAAGAAGAAGAAGAACTCGAAGAAGAAGAACTCGAAGGACTTGCGAGAACAGCTAGATGTTGACAAGAAATAAAAAGCAATATGATTTTGATACTAGCTGTTGACAAGAAATAAAAAGCAATATGATTTTGATATTTTATTTTCCAAAAAAGGGGCGTAGCCCAGGGCGCGCAGCGCCGCAGGCCAAGGCCCCCGGCGTAGCCGGGCCGGCGCAGCCGGTGGGCTTGTATGGAGTAAGAAGTTACTCAGGAAAGACCCAAGTGCCGCGGTTATAAAAAGAAAAAGAAAAGAAAAAGATGACGGACCTTAAACAACTTTCTACGAAAACCTTTGCCTTAAAGTTCACACGAGGTGACTCTATTTGCTAGTTCTCACAACGGCGCTTTCAAAACAAGCGTTTATTATCCAAAAATATGGCAGACAGGAGTCTTGTTTATCTAAAGTAGACGAGAAATGTCGGTCCCGGATTCCATGTTTTGAACCAAGTATATGAATTACCATAGGTCGACATTAAATAAGAACTGTTGGACTATAAAGGATTACAAAGGAGGAGCATGCCGACAGGAGACCTTTTGGACCATAACTGGGTCGGATGCAATATATTTATATATATACATACAAGCCGCGGGCTCCGCCCTCCTCGACTTCGCCGGGGGCTTGGCTGCGCAAACAATGGCCTACGGCCGCAGAGCTCCGCGCTCTAATCCCACGATAGGGATCCCGTGCTGGGGATCCCGTGTTGGGGTTTCGCCCCGAGGCCGAGATTGAGGCCGAACCCAAGGCGACCACTGAGGACTTGCGACTACTGAGGACTTGCGACCACTGAGGACTTTCGACCACTGAGGACTTGCAACCTTTGAGGACTTGCGACCTTTGAGGACTTGCGACCTTTGAGGACTTGTTACCTTGGAGGACTTGTTACCTTGGAGGACTTGTTACCTTGGAGGACTTGTTACCTTGGAGAACTTGTTACCTTGGAGGACTTATTACCTTGGAGGACTTATTACCTTGCAGGATTTATTACCTTGCAGGATTTACAACCACGTAGGACTTGCAACTTCAGAGGACTTGCACCCTCGTAGGACTTACGACCTCGGAGGACTTGCAGCCTCGAAGGGCTTACAACTTCGGAGGACTTGCACCCTCGGAGGACTGGCACCCTCGGAGGACTTGCACCCTCCGAGGATTTGCACCCTGGCAGGATTTGCACCCTCGGAGGACTTGCACCCTCGGAGAACTTGCACCCTCATAGAACTTACAGCCTCGAAAGGCTTACTGCCTCGGAGAACTTACGACCTCGAAGGAATTACAAGACGTGTAACATTTTTAAAATGTGTCACCTTTGAAATGGTTTAATTTCATTTATTATTAGTAACGACGATCGTCCATGGCTCAACGATGATCGTCCACGGCTCAACGATGATCGTCCATGGCTCAACGATGATCGTTCTTGACTCAACAATGATCGTCCATGGCTCAACGATGCTCGTCCATTGCTCAACGATGATCGTTCACGGCTCAACGATCATCATCCACGGCTCAACGATGATCGTCCACGACTCAACGATGATCGTCCATGGCTCAACGATGATCGTCCACGGATCAACGATGATCGTACATGGCTCAACGATGATCGTTCTTGACTCAACGATGATCGTCCACAGCTTAACGATGATCGTCCACGACTCAACTATGATCGTCCACGGCTCAAAGATGATCGTCCATGGCCTAACGATGACCGTCCACGGCTAAATGATGATCGTCCACGGCTCAACTATGATCGTCCACGGCTCAACGATGATATTCTTGACTCAACAACGTCCATGGCTCAACGATGATCGTTCTTGACTCAACGATGATCGTCCACGGCTAAACGATCATCATCCACGGCTCAACGATATCATTCTTAACTCAACGATGATCGTCCACGGCTTAACGATGATCGTCCACGGCTCAACGATGATCGTCCACGGCTCAACGATGATCGTCCATGGCTCAACGATGATCGTCCACGGCTCAACGATGATCGTCCACGGTTCAACTAGGATCGTCCACGGCTCAACGATGATCATTCTTGACTCAACGATGATCGTCCACGGCTCAACGATGATCGTCCTTTACCTTCTTGATTCAACCATGATCATCCACGGCTCAACGATGATCGTCCATGGCTCAACGATGATCGTCCACGGCTCAACGATGATCGTCCATGGCTCAACGATGATCGTTCACGGCTCAACTATCGTCATCCACGGCTCAACGATGATCGCACTTGACTCGACGATGATCGTCCACGGCTTAACGATGATCCTCCACGGCTCAACGATGGTCGTCCACGGCTCAACGATGGTCGTCTATGGCTCAACGGTGATCGTCCACGGCTCAACGATGATCGTCCACGGCCCTACTTTGATCATCCACGGCTCAACGAAGATCGTCCACAGCTCAACGATGATCATCCATGGCTCAACGATGATCGTCCACG
>NC_134777.1:100189632-100194632 GCF_046742065.1 Oratosquilla oratoria
GTCCGCTAGATACGCTACACTTTACTTTCGATACGCTGTCCGCCTGATACAATGGAACCTAGATACCCTGTACACTCCTTACGCTGTATGCTCGATACGCTAAGCTATCAATAATCTCTACGCTCGATACGCTTCACGCTATATACTCTGTACCTTAGATACGTTGTACGGTAGATACGATGTACGCTCGATGAGCTTTACGCTCGATCCGCAGTACGCTTGATACACTGTAACCTAGATACGGTGTACGCTCGGTACGATGTACGTTCGATACGCTGTACACTCGGTACGATGTATGTCCGATACGCTAAACGCTCTATAATCTGTAGGCTCGATACGCTGCTCGCTAGGTACGCTGTACGTTAGATACGCTGTGCGCTAGATGCGATGTACGCTCGATGACCTTTACGTTAGCTACGTAGTATGCTCGATACACTGTCTGCTAGATACCATGTAATACTTCATACGCTGTACGCTCGATACGCTAAACACTCGATAATTTGTATCTTGGATACGCTGCACGTTAGATACGTTGTACGCTAGATACGATGTACGCAGGATGAGATTTACGCTTGATACGCACCACACTAGATACGCTGTCCACTAGATACGCTAAAACTCCATACGCTTTATGCTCTATGCGCTATAAGCTAGATACGCTGTACACTCCATACGTTTTACGTTCCATTTGCTAAACGTTCCATAAGGTGTACGCTCGATAAGCTGTACGCTAGATACACTGTACGTTAATTGCGTTGTATGCTATATGCGATATACACTTGGTACGCAGTACGCTAGATAAGCTGTAAGCTATATACGCTGTACACTTGATATGTTATAAGCTCGATACGCTAAACGCTTGATAATGTATATGCTTTATACGATGCACGCTAGATACGCTGAACGTTACATACCTTGTACGCTAGATGCGATGTACACTTAATGAACTTTACGTTAGGTACGCAGTACGTTCTATACGTTGTCTGCTAGATACGCTGTACATTTGATACGCTATACTTATGATACGCTGTAAGCTAGATACGCTGTACACTCGATACGCTGTACGTTCGAGACGTTAAACTATCTATAATATGTACGCTCGATACGCTGCACGCTAAATACGCTGTACGTTAGATACGTTGTACGGTAGATGCGATGTACGCTCGATGAGGTTTAAGCTCGATTCGCAGTACGCTAGATACGCTGTACATTCCATACGCTGTACGCTCGATACGCTAAATGCTCGATAATCTGTAGGCTCGAAACGCTCTTACGCTAGATACGCTGTACGGTAGATACGTTGTACGGTAGATGCGATGTACGCTCAATGAGCTTTACGCTTGATACGCAGTATACTAGATACGCTGTACGTCGATACGCTGTACGCAGCATACATTGTACGCCCGATACACTATATGTTCGAAACACTATACGCACCATACGCTGTACTCTCTATACGCTTTGCAATCGATACGCTCTACGTTCCATACCCTGTACGCTAAATTCGCTGTATGTTCAATACGCTTTACGCTCGATATACTGTTCGCTCTATACGTTCGATACGCTGTACACTCTATACGCTGTACGTTCGATACGCTGCACCCTAGATTTGCTGTAGGCTCGATTAATTGTACATTCAATACCCTGTACGCTCGATACGTCATGTGGTCGATAATATGTACGCTCAATACGCTGCACGCTAGATACGCTATATGCTAGATACGCTGTACGATCAATACGCTGTACGCTAGATACGCTGAAGAATCAATACATTTTACGGTGGATACGCTGTACGCTAGATACGCTGTACGTTAATTACGTTGTATGCTAGATGCGATATACACTTGATACGCAGTACGCTAGATAAGCTGTAAGCTATATACGCTGTACACTTGATATGTTATAAGCTCGATACGCTAAACGCTTGATAATGTATATGCTTTATACGATGCACGCTAGATACGCTGAACGTTACATACCTTGTACGCTAGATGCGATGTACACTTAATGAACTTTACGTTAGGTACGCAGTACGTTCTATACGTTGTCTGCTAGATACGCTGTACATTTGATACGCTATACTTATGATACGCTGTAAGCTAAATACGCTGTACACTCGATACGCTGTACGTTCGAGACGTTAAACTATCTATAACATGTACGCTCGATACGCTGCACGCTAGATACGCTGTACGTTAGATACGTTGTACGGTAGATGCGATGTACGCTCGATGAGCTTTAAGCTCGATACGCAGTACGCTAGATACGCTGTACGCTCGATACGCTAAATGCTCGATAATCTGTAGACTCGAAACGCTCTTACGCTAGATACGCTGTACGGTAGATATGTTGTACGGTAGATGCGATGTACGCTCAATGAGCTTTACGCTCGATACGCAGTATACTACATACGCTGTACGTCGATACGCTGTACGCAGCATACATTGTACGCCCAATACACTATATGTTCGAAACACTATACGCACCATACGCTGTACTCTCTATACGCTTTGCAATCGATACGCTCTACGTTCCATACCCTGTACGCTAAATTCGCTGTATGTTCAATACGCTTTACGCTCGATATACTGTTCGCTCTGTACGTTCGATACGCTGTACACTCTATACGCTGTACGTTCGATACGCTGCACCCTAGATTTGCTGTAGGCTCGATTAACTGTACGTCCAATACCCTGTACGCTCGATACGTCATGTGGTCGATAATATGTACGCTCAATACGCTGCACGCTAGATACGCTATATGCTAGATACGCTGTACGATCAATACGCTGTACGCTAGATACGCTGAAGAATCAATACATTTTACGGTGGATACGCTGTACGCTAGATACGCTGTACGTTAATTACGTTGTATGCTAGATGCGATATACACTTGATACGCAGTACGCTAGATAAGCTGTAAGCTATATACGCTGTACACTTGATATGTTATAAGCTCGATACGCTAAACGCTTGATAATGTATATGCTTTATACGATGCACGCTAGATACGCTGAACGTTACATACCTTGTACGCTAGATGCGATGTACACTTAATGAACTTTACGTTAGGTACGCAGTACGTTCTATACGTTGTCTGCTAGATACGCTGTACATTTGATACGCTATACTTATGATACACTGTAAGCTAGATACGCTGTACACTCGATACGCTGTACGTTCGAGACGTTAAACTATCTATAATATGTACGCTCGATACGCTGCACGCTAAATACGCTGTACGTTAGATACGTTGTACGGTAGATGCGATGTACGCTCGATGAGCTTTAAGCTCGATACGCAGTACGCTAGATACGCTGTACGCTAGATACGCTGTACGCTCGATACGCTAAATGCTCGATAATCTGTAGGCTCGAAACGCTCTTACGCTAGATACGCTGTACGGTAGATACGTTGTACGGTAGATGCGATGTACGCTCAATGAGCTTTACGCTCGATACGCAGTATACTAGATACGCTCTACGTCAATACGCTCTACGCAGCATACATTGTACGCCCAATACACTATATGTTCGAAACACTATACGCACCATACGCTGTACTCTCTATACGCTTTGCAATCGATACGCTCTACGTTCCATACCCTGTACGCTAAAGTCGCTGTATGTTCAATACGCTTTACGCTCGATATACTGTTCGCTCTGTACGTTCGATACGCTGTACACTCTATACGCTGTACGTTCGATACGCTGCACCCTAGATTTGCTGTAGGCTCGATTAACTGTACGTTCGATACCCTGTACGCTCGATACGTCATGTGGTCGATAATATGTACGCTCAATACGCTGCACGCTAGATACGCTGTACGATCAATACGCTGTACGCTAGATACGCTGAAGGATCAATACATTTTACGTTGGATAAGCTGTACGCTAGATACGCTTTATGCTAGATACGCTGTACGTTCCATACGCTACACGCTCGATACACTGTTCGCCGTATACACTTAACGCTCGATACTCTCTACACTCGACACGCTGTATGATCCATACACATTACGTTCCATACACTCTACGCTCGATACGCTGTACGCTAGAAAAGCTGAACGCTAAAAACGCTATAGGCTCTATAGGCTCTACGCTCGATACGCTGTTCGCTTGATACGATGTAAGCTCGATACGCTGTTCGCTAGATACGACGCACGCTCGAAACGCTGTGTACACTGTACGCTCGATAAATAAGATATCCCTAAAAAAAAACAGAAAGATGGGTCCTCCAAAGACTGGAGGCTCCATACGCCGAGGGGTGCCATACGCTGGGGGCTCGATACGCTGGGGGCTCCATAAGCTGGGGATTCCATGTACTATGGGCTCTTTGCACTGGGGCTCCATGCGTTGGGGGCACCATACCCAGGGGCTCCATACGCTGGGCTCTATGCGCTGGGGGCTCCATACGCTGGGGGCTCCATGAGCTGGGGGTTCCATGCGCTGGGGCTCCATGCGCTGGGGCTCCATGCTCTGGAGGTGCCGTACGCTGGGGGCTCCATGTGCTGGGGGCTCCATGCGATGGGAGCTCATGCGCTTGGGGCTCCATGCACTAGGGGCTCCATGCGCTGGGGGCTCCATGCACTGGGGATTCCATGTGCTGGGGGCGCCATACGCTGGGGACTCCATATGCTGGGGACTCCATACGCAGTGGGCACCACACGCTGGGGGCGCCATACACTGGGGACTCCATACGTACGGACTCCAGACGCTGGGGACTCCAGACGCTGGGGACTCCAGACGCTGGGGACCTCATGCACTGGGTACTCCATACGCTGGGGGCGCCATACGCTAAGGGCGCCATACGCTGGGGACTCCTTGCGTTGGGGGCTCCATGCGCTGGGGGCTCATACGCTGGGGGCTCCATGAGCTGGGGGTTCCATGCGCTGGGGCTCCATGCACTGGGGCTCCATGCTCTGGAGGTGCCGTATGCTGGGGGCTCCATGTGCTGGGGGCTCCATGCGCTGGGAGCTCATGCGCTGGGGGCTCCATGCA
>NC_134777.1:100199632-100202132 GCF_046742065.1 Oratosquilla oratoria
CCTAAAGGTCCAACCGCATTGCCTCGTGTGCTTATGGGCAGTGTGATACCGAATGTAAGTAAGCACTGCCAAAGCAGATCCAAGTCTTGGACAGTGAACAGCAGGAAGAAAATGAAGATCTATACTTACAACATAAGTACTCTCTCAAAAGACCACAGGCTGGAAAGTTTAATGGAAGAACTAGACAACATCAAGTGGAACATCGTAGGACTGAGCGAAGTCCGAAGAACGGAAGAAAAGTTGATACAATTACAAGATGGTCACCACCTGTTGTACTATAGAGGTAAGGACAAAGAAAGATCTAGTGGAGTAGGGTTTTTGATAAACCGAGAGGTTGCTGGTAACGTAGTCAAGTTCATTAGTTTATCAGACAAGGTAGCTTGGATTGTGATTAGGCTGTGTAAAAGGGACATTCTAAAAACAGTTCAAGCTTATACACCAACTTCACAGAATTCAGACTATGAAATTGAGTCCTTCAATGATGAATTAAGTCAGGTAATGGATCAAGAAAAAGTAAGTACATGTTGATAATAGGCGATTCTAATGCTAAAGTGGGGAAGAAGATTAATGAGTCGTGCACTGGGAAGTTTGGAGTAGGTGAAAGAAAGGACAGAGGCAAAATGTTAATCAATATTATATATATATATATATGTGTGTGTGTGTGTGTGTGTGTGTGTGTGTGTGTGTGTGTGTGTGTGTGTGTGTGTGTGTGTGTGTGTGTGTGTGTGTGTGTGTGTGTGTGTGTGTGCGTGTGTGTGTGTATACGTATGTATGTATGTATATATGTATGTATGTATGTATGTATGTATGTATTTATATCACATATATATATGTCTTTTCCTATTTCTTTCACTTCCTTCTCTTTGGACTCCGTCTCAACTCTGGCATTCGGCATCGCGACCAAGGGTCTGGGAGCCACTGCTGCAGGAGGTGCTGTGAGAAAGCAGCCCCGCCACTCTAATTAATTTCCCTGCGTCGACAACCTCGCGTAAGTTCCGTTTGCCTTCCTCCTCCAACCAGAGATCCTGATGGTGCGTGGGAGAGAGAGTGGATGGGTCGTGCTGCATCCCAGGACAGTCCAGAAAGACCCTGATAGCGCAGATTTAGAAAATGGAAATCAGCAGGTATGTATTCATCAAACTGTGTTTACCTAATACAAGAGACAAAACAGTGTTAACCTGTGTTACCATCGGTCAAAATTTAATTCAGATTCATTTATGTTGTTTAACTGGACTACTTCATGGGGAAAAAATCCATAAATTGATACATATGTACGGAAAACTTCGTTTCTTTGTGTTTTTTAAGCTCCCTGCTTTTAATTTATTTCCACGGACCCTTGTTGATCTTTCATCTCGTAATAAGACATCTTCTCTGTCGGTTTTGTCCATTTCTTTCATAGCTCTGAATACGATAAATATCATATTTATGTATGTACGTAAGCATATTTACTGTGTGTATGTATTTATATATGTATGTATGTATGTATGTATGTATGTATGCATGTATGTATATATGCATGTGTGTATGTATGATGTATGTATTATGTATGTATGTATGTATGTATGTATGTATGTATGTACCTGTATATATGTATGTATGTATGTATGTATGTATGTGTATGTATGTATGTATGTATGTATGTATGTATGTATGTATGCATGTATGCATGTACTATATGTATGTATGTATGTATGTATGAATGTATGTATGTATGTAGGTAGGTATATATGTATGTATGTATGTTGCAAGATGATTGAAAGGAAGAGTCAACCCTTTAGATGTCCAGCCTGCACACCCGCGAACGCACCCATATGAAGTGACAAGGAACTCGAACGTCTCCAGACAACTCTCAGGGAACCCGCTATTGTGCTAGGACCTGTTTCCTAAGGGGTGCGCTATTGTCATCGCATCTGAACAGTGACCAGAGAGCCAGGCATTTCGGACTACGCCCCAACACCTGCGAGAACAATAGATACTTCTCCTTTCGTCATTGCCAACCTTTCCAGATCAACTAGCGTCAGCATTTCATTTCTTCATCACATATTTCTCGTATGTTCTCTATCCTTTGCAGTTCTTATGTAGATATATCCCATGCATGGATACTGAGAGTCCATACGCAGTTTATGCATTGTAAATAGTAGATTAAGGTAATAATGTATTATTATGGTAACAGCCTACTTGTACCCGTGTAAATTGAAAATTGGCAACTCCCCGATTTTTCCTCGGAGGTTGCTCCTGTTTGTAAAACAGAGAAGACTGAGACATTAAAGCGAAGACAACCTCAACTGGTTTATCTCACCAAACCAGCAAATGTAGATCGAAACTCCAAATCTACATGTATGTACTTATGTATGTATGTATGTGTGTATGTATGTATGTATGTATGTACGCATGTATGTATTTATATGTATGCAATCAGTATCTTGAGGACTTTAGCGGAGGTGATCCTCTGAATAGATTTTGAATTATATTTATGTAAATGTACTCGAATTGTTTGAGA
>NC_134777.1:100212132-100229632 GCF_046742065.1 Oratosquilla oratoria
ATTTCTTCTGTCCTTCTTTTCTTGCCTCTCTTTTCCTTCATTTCTTCTTTCTTTATTAATTTCCTTTTCTTCTTCTTCTTCTTCTTCTTCTTTTCATTTCTCTTCTCTCTGTGTTTTGTGCTTTGTAGCATTTCCTTCCCTCCCAGGAGGTGCCCCAGCTCCATGCCCCTCACTACACCGAAGAAGAGGAGTTTATGGCAACGTATGGAACCTATACCACCTCTCCTCTTGCTCATATGTATTCATTACTCCGGTTCCATCGAATTCAATGATCAGGCGCTCTTTTCCCTCGCCTTTCTTACACCAAAGGTGGCAAGGTCTCCGTTTCCTCCTTCTTTCATCATTATCACCTCTATTTTGTTCTCCATTTTCTGTGCCACACTTCCTCGATGCCTAGAGCTTCTTCCCACATCATTTATCTTCCTTATCATCTGTCTCAATTTTACTTCAGTACATCATCCTGTTTCCCTCTCTTCCTCCTTCTGTTTCTCCTTTGCGACCCTCTTTATTCTCTCATTTATTCCATTTTAGGTTGCCTGATGGATCTCCATGCAACATCCTCTTACTCTCTCTCTCTCTCTCTCTCTCTCTCTCTCTCTCTCTCTCTCTCTCTCTCTCTCTCTCTCTCTCTCTCTCTCTCTCTCTCACTTTCTCTCGCTCTTTCTCTTTCACCTGCTTTTGCTGTCATAATTTCCAATTTTCGTGCTAAGATTAACCATGCTGATGAACACCCACCCTCCTCTCCTTCTCCCTCTCCCTCTCTCCTCACTTCCTCATTAGATTCTTCCTAATTCGCCTTTCCTTTTCCTCCGCCCGAGCCTCTTTGCTCATAGATCTCCCAGTTCTGTAATCGTGTTTTCCAAATCCCTGAAAATAATTGCAATGCTAAATGATATCGTTAAGCATCCGCTAACTGCTTCTGGTTTAGGGTATTTTGACCCTCTTGGATGTTCTTGTAGACCTTCAGGGTCTTCAAGAAGAATCTGAGGGTTCGAGAACCATTCCCCAGTCTGTCTCTTTCCTCGCCTTTCCAATTCGTTTCTTCTTTTCTTTCTTCGGTCTGATTCCCTTTGCAAATTCCCTTCCTCCGTTCTTTACTCTTTATTTCTTATTTCCTTTAACCCATCCCTCTCTCCTTCTTCCTTTACCTATATCTTATTTTCCTCTACTTATACTTTTCCTTCTCTCTTTCCTCCTTTTAGTGGATCGTTCATTATCCCTCCTTCCTTCCTGCCATTGTTCTTTCCCTCTTTCCTTATTACTTGTCTCCCCTCCCTTCCCCGCTTTTACTGACTTGCTTCTTAATAATCATTTCCTGCTCCTTTCTTTATTATTTTCTCTATATATTTATATATCTATTTATCTATTTTATATATATATATATATATATTATATATATATATATATATATATACATATATATATTATATATATATATATATATATATATATATATATATATATATATAAACATACTCTTTCTCTATCTATTATTTTTATAGCTCTCTCTAGCTAGTTAGCTATCTCTCTAATAATACATCTATCTATCAGTCTATTCATCTGTCTAACTGTCCACCTATGTCCATAACTAACGTACATACATACATACATATATAAATACACACACATATATATATATATATATATATACATATATATATATATATATATATATATATATATATATATATATATATATACCCTATCCATCTATCAATCTATTCATCTGTCTATCCATCTATAGTCATAACTTTCTAATTATCTTTATGTCTGCCTATCCATGTCTTTCTCTCCTGGTCTCTCACGCCTCCCTCTGCCAGACTCTCTTTATTCCCAGCAGCCTTCGCAGCCGAATCCCTATCTTTTGGCCCCCTCCTGGTCTCTCGCGTCTCCTTCTGCAGGGATCTCTTTATCCGCCGCGCCGCAGACACCTGCTCCTGACGCCTCTCCACTTGTGGGTTGAGGGAGAGGCACCTCGGAGCAAAGGCGAGGAGAAGGAGGATAGGAGGAGGAAGAGGAGGAAGAGGAGGAGGAAGAGGAGGAGGAAGAGGAGGAGGAAAAACAGGAGGAGGAAGAAGAGGAAGAGGAGGAAATTAAGATGTAAGGAAAGGATAGAGAGGGGGAAGAAAACAGAATGTATGAGGAAAATCAGAGAAACTGAATAAGCTGAATCAAAAAGAAAGCGAATGAATATGAAAAAGAAGAAAAACAAGATGAAGAAGTAGAAGAAGAAGAAGAAGAAAGAGAAGAAGTAGAAGAAGTAGAAGAAGAAGAAGAAGAAGAGGAAGAAGAAGAAGAAGAAGAAGAGGAAGAAAAAGAGGAAGAAGAAGAAGACGAAGAGGAAAAAGAAGAAGAAAAAGAAGAAGAAGAAGAAAAAGAAGAAGAAGAAGAAGAAGAAGAAGAAGAAGAAGGAGGAGAAAAAAAGAAGATGAAGGAGAAAAGATTACGTGAAAAACAAAGAGACTGCTGGTCGTGAAGGAGGAGATAAAGAGACAGAAAAGAAGGGGCAATGGAAGGTAAGATGTAAGATGAGAAAGAGGAGGCGGAGCATATGAGAGATAAACAAGAAAGACGACTGTGAACAAGACGAAGACAGAGAGGGAAAGGAGGGAGAAGAGGAGATAAGGGTGGGAAAATAGAGAAACAAAAATTACAAAGAAGAAAAGGTAAGCGGACAGGCTGGTGGTGGATTTGCCCGAGTCGGATCCTGTCGGATGGGGTCGAGCCGGGTCGGGTTGGGTGAAGAGAAATACCAAGAAATGGACGAGGAGGAGGAGGAGGAGGAGGAGGAGGAGGAGGAGGAGGAGGAGGAGGAGGAGGAGAGGAGGAGGAGAGGAGGAGGAGAGGAGGAGGAGGAGGAGGATAGAGGAGGAGGAGGAGGAGAGGAGGAGGAGGAGGAGAGGAGGAGGAGGAGGAGGAGGAGGAGGAGGAGGAGAGGAGGAGGAAGAGGAGGAGGAGGAGAGGAGGAGGAAGGATTCCGACGACCCGGCAAGAAGCAGGAGTGAGTGAGGAACGGGAAGGACGGAATGAGGAGGGAGTGGAAAGGCCGTTCTTTACATGCATCACTAAATTTATATGGGAATTATTCGTGGGTTTTTTTTTTCATTTGATTTGCTATTGTTTGATGTCACTTAGATTTTTACATCAGGATATGTATCTCATGAAGGAAAAATCCCTGTAATGCTTACCAATCCTTTATTCTTTTCGTTGTTGAAAGAGTTTCCCTCAGCCAAATAGAATCGAAGGCGGCAGCTAAATCAAATACTAAAGTTGTTCAACGTAGCACGTGTTAATCGCGGTCTCCCTTGACTTACTGATATTGTCTGGCGTCAGCTAGACCAAATGATAAACCAGCAAAACGTAACAAAAGAGTTAATCGAGATATGCTCAAGATGCATCTAACTTTTCCACTGCGGAGGGAATTCCCCCTCGACTGAATAGATCCGGCTGGCGGCAACAACAACAACAACAAACACTAAAGTCACAAGACATGACTCAGAAAGCGTGTAGCACCTGCCAACACCAAACGACTCAGCACGGCTGACTGAAGGACTTCATACAGAAGGAGTGAAGCCGATCTTGGCGAAGCCCTCCGGCACAGGGCTTCACTCTTCTGCAGGCTATTACTTTGGCTAAAGCCAGACCTTTCGAGGCTGAGGAGAGAGGAAGTGGGGTGGGGGTGGGGTTGGGGGGGGTGCAACACCGTGGTGACGGGTTTCAGGTTTCACACTCCCTCATCTTGGGCCTAATGGCAGCTTTCCTCTCTTCTTACTTTCTTCCACCCTCACAGCTCCTGCCTCCCTTTTCTCCTCCTCCTCCTCCTTTTATTTCTCTCCCTCTCCTTCTCTTCCCTTCCTTCTCCCCTTTTTCTTGATCCTCCCCTCCTCCTCCTTCTCCTTCTCTTCTTCCTTACCCCCTTCCTCATCCTCTTCTTCTTCGTCCTCATCCTCCTACTCCTCCTTCTCCTCCTTTCCATCTTTTTCTTCCTCCCTGTCCTCCTTGTACTTCCCTTTCCCCCCTCCTTCCCTTCCACTTCCTCTCCTTTCTCAACTTTTTCCCTTCTCTTACCTTTCCTTCCACTCACCTTATTCCTCTTCCTCTCTTCCCTCCTCTTGTTCCCCCTCCCTCTCTGTTTCACATTCCAGACCGTCCGCAAAGCCCGCCATTCCCGCCTCCCCATACCAAGAGGCATTTTGCGCCAGTTCTTTGATATAATCGCCGCGGAAGGCGGAGGAGCCGAGACGGCCAACGCGGCGCGTGACGATGACTTTGAATTCGGAAATGAGCGGCGAAGTGGACGAGGCCGGGGGTAGAGGGTTGCAGGATGGGCTAAACCAAGACACTGATATTGGCGATTTCATTGTCATTTCCTGATCTTTTTTCCTTCTGAGGCCATCGGTTAAAAGTTAGGTTAGACTATGCATGCTAACCTTAGGTTAGTAGAGACAACATTAGGTTAGGATCATAGGTTATTTTAACTTAGATTGTGTTCGGTTACTGTAAGTCAGGCTAAGTGTGACCCCAAATATTGGATGGGATTTTCAAAATATCGCTATACCGAAATTGTGATATCATTGTGTTTCCCGATGGAGTGAGTTATGGTTAGGGGTCCATGAACCACGTGAGATCACTTGGTGACAGCCACAGTAAGTTTATAAAGGCGATGGCCGTTGACACGGAGAGGTGGGGTCCCCTAACTCACCGGTTCCCAAACTTTTATTAGTTCCAGATCATTCCAGCCCACAGACAGGGCCCTTCATAACTCCCACATTAACCATGGCCAGGGAATGGAAGAGCTCCTCATATAAGTGTTATTACACATATACATACATATATATATATATATGTATATATATATATATTTATATATATATATGTATACATATATATATCTGTGTATATACACACACACACACACACATATAATATATGTATATATATATATATATATACATATATATACACACACACACACACACATATATATATGTATATATATATATATATATATATATATATATGTGTGTGTGTGGGTGTGTGTGTGAATATATATATATATGTATATACAAACAAACATATATATATATATATATGTATGATATATATATATATATATATATATATGTATCTGTGTGTGTATGTATATGTATATTTATATATATATATATATACATATATATCTGTGTGTATGTATATGTATATATATATATATATATATATATATATGCATACATATATATACTGTATATATATACGTGTATATATACATATATATATATATATATATATATCTGTGTGTGTATGTGTGCGTGTGTATATATATATACATATATACATATATACATACGTATATATACATATATATATATATACGTGTATATATACATATATATATATATATATATATATATATATATATATATATATGTATGTATGTAAGTATATACAAAACATATTTTTATTACTTTCAGAATTTTTTGTCATATTCCTACCCCATTTCACATCTGCTCTCCTCTTTGCCTCATTTATCTTATGCTTTACTTCTCTTTTCATTTCTTTGTACCTTTTATATGATTCTCTCGTCATATTTTGTAACCAATCTGTAAATGTTTGTTTCTTCTCTTCTGCAACCTTCTTTGCGTCCTCATCCCACCACTCACTACTCTTCCTTCTCTTTCTTCCCATCCTCCTTGTTCCACACACCAACTTAACACACCGTGTGACTCCCTCTATGAATCATCCCCACTCCTCCTCCACTCCTAGTTCTACTCTATCCTTCATTCCCTCCCACTCCTCTCTCAGCTTCTTCTTGTAGTCCTCCTTTTCTTTCTCATTTAAGCAGTTTACTCGAAGCATATCCCTACCCGCTGTTTTTTCCTTGTTTTTCTATCTATCCTCCACTCTCAACTTACCTTCCGCCAAAAAATTATCTGATATTCCCCCACTCCCTCTTCTTAGAACATGTGCATCCAAAATTCTTTCTACTGTTATCCTGGTTATCACTATGTAATCCATTAAAGCCCTATCTACCACCCATCCATCTACCACCCTTTCCCATGTGTACTTATGCTTGACTTTCTTCCTAAACACAGTATTTGCTGTCATCAGCTCTTTCTAGACACATCTCCACCATCAATTCTCCACTGCGATTTTTTCCTGGAACTCCACACTTCCCAACCACTCCGTTTATTGGTTCATTTCCTACCCTAGCATTAGGGTCTCCCAATACCACTATATTGACATTTCTCCCTAAACCCTCTGTGCATTCATTTAAATCTATCCAAAACTCCTCCCTTTCCTTTACATTCTTTTCACTACCAGGCCCATATGCACTTACAAAAGCCCACATCTCCCTTTTCAATTTCACCTTCATCCACATTAACCTTGAAGAAACCTCTTTCTACTTTCTACTCCTGACACCATCCTAACTAAACTCCAAAACTCAAACTCACCCCTCTCTTTCAACTAAGTTTCACTCAATGCCAACACATCCATCTTTCTTCTCACAAACATACTGCCTATCTTTTCCCTTTTACTCTCATCTGTATCACATCCACGCACATTAAAAGACCCAAACCTTAGGTACTATTTGGAAAACTCTTCCCAGACCCTCTTATACCTTTGCTTTTTTTTTTTTTTTAGTAATACCTCCTTTGAGGCTACACAGAGGTATGAACACTGGATAGAAGTATTCTTTCCCCCCACCATAAATAAACCATATCCGGAGATGTCCCAAGAGAATGGAAGTTAGCTAACGTTACTCCCATATTCAAAAGGGGTGACAAAAAGAAACCAATGAGCTACAGGCCAGCTTAACCTAAATTGTAGAAAAAATAATGGAAGCTATCATCAGAGATGCTATCGAAAACCACCTATAAAGTAGCTACTTATTAAATCATAGCCATATTTTATTTCTTCTATTTTTACTGTTTTTTTCAAAAATTCCCGTTTTTTGTCACCCTATATAAACAAGGTGACAATTCATTTTCAAAAAAGTCCACGTATAAATCGCTTGATATTGGGAACATTCCAAATTCTTAGTATAAATTCTTCATTGAAAACAAGCTTAGAATCAATAACACAGATCTTAATCAAATTAATAATGACATCCACAGGGAGTGGCAGTCCATAGGATTTGATACTAAGATTTTCGCTTTTCTTCGATGTTTCTCAGGGTATATAGGGTTTGTAATCCAGAACTTTTAGATAAGAAGAATATATGAAACTGTATTAGACATGAAATATCCAAAACTTGTAGATAAATCACAGAATAGGGCCAGAAATTCTCACTATAACATTACACAATTTGTTTTTTTTCTATAATCTATTAGTTCTTCCATTTCACGAAAACTTTATAAGACTTCCTTGTGTCCTAAGGGAGTTCAAAACCTTTGTCATATTTAAGAACAGCACAATTAAAGAACTCATTGAAAATTACCCACATGATACTCGTAATGCGCGATGTGTCTACAGCATTCCCTACAAACACTGTAGTTCTTGCTATATTGGTCAAACTGGCAAAGAATTGAATATAAGGATGAGCCAGCACAAGTACATAGTCAGAACAGGCCAGGTGTCTAGTGGGGTTTTTGTTCATGTAAGGAACACCAACCATAGCACGGACTGAGACAAAGCATTGAAAACTGTTGTTTGTAATTCTGTTTCAAAAAGGAACATCATCGATTCTATTTTCATCAAAATACTTTTGATGATAATTTTAACTTGAGTATGGGTTTTTATAAACTAGGTAACTTTATTGTTGATAGAATAGTCAAACAACATCTCGACACTCCATCATATTCTCTTGCTGTGACCAAATGTCTTATGGGGCGTTTGTCCACATACATGTCAACAATTAATTCATTCATTCATTCATTCATTCATTCATTTTTATTTATATTTGTATGAATGTATACATATATGTACTTATGCATATATATGCATATGCAAACACACACACACACACACACACACAGTATATATATATATATATATATGTCTATATATATACATATATATATATATGTATATTTATATATATACATATACACACACACACATATATATATATGTATATATATATATACACATATATATATTTATATATGATATATACACATAAATATATACATACACACACACATACATGTGTGTGTGTGTGTGTGTGTGTGTGTGTGTGTGTGTGTGTGTGTGTGTGTGTGTGTGTGTGTGTGTGTGTGTGTGTGTGTGTGTGTGTGTGTGTGTGTGTGTGTGTGTGTGTGTGTGTGTGCGTGTGCGTGTGTGTGTCTGTGTGTATGTGTGTGTGTGTGTGTGTGTGTGTGTGTGTGTGTGTGTGTGTGTGTGTGTGTGTGTGTGTGTGTGTGTGTGTGTGTGTACAACCCCATAGCACCCCGCGAAGAGCATATTTCTTGATATGACCTTCTCTCGTTTCTTTCTTGTTTCTGTGTTTATGATATCTTCCCTGTTTTTTTCTTTGTACTCAGAAGATAACGAAAACGCTTTGTATTATGTTTTTTTTCCCTATGGTTTCTAATTTTTTTTTCATGAGTTCATTGTGATTATTGTTGTATATTGTACATACATATATATGCATGCATATATATACGTATGTATATATATATATATACAAATATATATATACGTATGTATATATATATATATATATATATACATATATATATACACATACACACACACACACACATTATATATATATATATACATATATATATATATATATTCATACTTCTTCTTTTTTTCTTTCTTTCTTTCTTTCAAACAAAATATCAAATGTCCTCGAAAAACCCATATGGGAATTCGAGGTGACAGTTTTAGGGGCTATGCCCCCGAGTCTGAAAACCATTACCCTAACTGAAAAGAATCACTCGGCTTCAGCTGGAAAAGAAATGAACGATCGTCATCTTCTAGGGACTAATCTTAAACAATCAATTGTGACGAATACATCACACTCAAAGAACTTTCTCCCTGATAGTTTCAGGCAATATTTTCAGCTTAGAGAAACCTTTAATCATCCTGGTTTTGGCTAACAGGGTTTTACGAGGCTGGATGCCTCTCCTGCCGTCTCAACTTTCCCCATTTATACAGGATGAGGATCGTCACCGAGTGTGCTGGCTTGCATCTTTATCTGTTTGACTTTATTATGGTTCTTAGCTAAGGGGACCAGATTCTTTGGAGTGTACAGTTTGCAAATGACATTATTGTATGCGGCTCCTGTAAGGGGTAAGTTGTAGAGAAATTGGAGAACTATACAAACTCCAGAGGACAAGGGATTAAAAAAAAAAAAAAAAAAAAAAAAAAAAAAAAAATTACTTGACTTTCTGTGATGATGGAGAAGAGGCGAGGGGACGCAGGGGGAGGAACTGAAAAATGTGCATAAATTCAAGCACCTAGCATCAACAAGGGATGCGGAGCTGGACCTGGAGATTATTCATAGAGTTTAGTCGGTTTGGAAGAATTAGAAAAAGACGTCTGGCGTGTTCTGCGATAAAAAGAAATACCGCGCAAACTAAAAGAAATGTGTACAAAAGGGTAACAGGACCGGCCATGATATACGGAGCGGAGACGTGGTAATTGATGAAGACGCCGGAAAGGAGGCTGACTGTGACAGAAATGAGGCTGCTCAGATGGAGGTGTGGAGTTATATTGCTGGATTGGTTCAGGAACAAAGGAAAAAGATCAGAGTGATAGTGAAGGAAGGAGAAAATTCAAAGAAAGTAAAGGAAAAACATGGTCCGGGAAGGATGAAAATTATGTGTTAGGGAGCCTCGCAAGGTGTCAGATGTTTTAGGCATCACTGGGTCCTTAAGATTGTATTAGACTTCCCCACTGCAAGGGTCATGAAATGTAGGTCCTTATTTTTACAAAGTAAACGTAGGTTTCTGATACCAACAGGTAGTTAGGTCGCGGTGTAACAGGCCAAACTAAAGACGCAGAGTGCGGGATGATCTAATAGAGGTGTTCAAGTGGATCAAAGGCTTTAACAAGGGTGATGCAAACAAGGTCATCATATTAAAACAACAGGCCAGGACTCGCAGTAATGGATCTAAACTGGACAAATTTAGATTTAAGAAGGAAATAGGCAAGATTTGGTTAACTAATCGGGTGGTCAACGAATGGAATAGACTTAGTAATCATGTAGTGAGCGCTGAAACTATCAGTTGTTTTAAGAAACGGTTAGACAGCTTTATGATGGGGATGACAGGTGGTGAGGGATATGGGGCTGCCTTGTGCAGGCCTTATGGTCTCTTGCAGTCTCCTTCATTCTTATGTTCTCATGTAACCCCAGCTCAGAATAAACCCGGGTATAGTTTGGCCTAGCCAGAGTATACCCCGGGAGATAATTTGTACCCAAACTATACTTGGGGTATAGCCATTCTCAAACACTTGTAATATGTGAAAAGTTCACGATACAGCAATATCTTGGCCTGGAAGGGAACTGCAACTAGCACGAAATACCACATGGAACGGGAGTCGTTGCCAGTTATGCAGTTGCCAGTGATCACCAACTAATTTGCGTTTGTGTGTGGTTAATAGACTTAGTCACAGAACACTAGAATATCTTAAAAAATATTTTTCTGGTATCTATTGATGAAATGTGCATGTCATTTACATTTTCCTATATGGTTATAGTTCTATTTCTGAGGGGGAACTGAGTATAAATGGATAAAGGCTATTTCCATTGAATCTTGCGCACAGAGAACTGTGGGCATGAATAGGTTATATTGACTACAAGAGCCCCCCCCCCACAGCTAAATAAAATGAACTGATAACAGAAAAAATGAATATATAAGGCGTAAAGCACGGTTAATGGACTAATCGAGTTGGCAAACACATCAACCAATTTCATTCTTTTTTTTTTTAATCTAACAATAATGTTCTGGTTAGCGCCAATAGATTTTATTTAGATTTACAGAAGCCTCTCGTCATAAAGGATAACATGAAATACAAGACAAAGGTAGTATTTCTCTCCAATGTTATATGAAATCAAGTCCCATACTGAAAGAAAAAAGTCCTTACGTCAGTAGGTGCTTATCTGTGATCGAGGTCAGCGTCCCCTTTGCCTTATGTGTTCGTCCCTAGACTTAGTGGTAGCAGGATCTGAGGTAAGCGAGCGGGTCTCGAATCCTCCTCCTAGTCACGGGTTCGAGTCCCACACTTCTCCGATTCCCTGCAATGAATGACTGTCACCTGCCCCAACAGTCACGAAAGCGCAAAACAGGATAGCAATTCCCTAACAAGTGTTAAATTACCTTGTGAAAGTAAGAAATGACACATAATAGCAAAAGGGAAGTAAACATATCATACCAGAAATTTTAGTATCAATTATACACCTGGTGGCCACATTTTACTGTATATACATGAGTCGAATATATATTTTTCTTTGTCTTTTTTTCTACAGAACTGTGATATCAAAGTTGCTTCTGTATGTTCGCTCTTTTTCTGTCTCCGACACATTTTTGAAACAGGAGCGACGGGGTAAATGGTTAAATGAACTAACCCGAGGTGATATTTTATCCAAATGGCCAATTGAACACAAAGGGCAAAAGTGACATCTTTGGTCGCACTAAAGCGCCTCCCACCGTGCCCTCGTCTTTGCCTCATTTTAATCATAGTAAGAGCCTCAAGATGCTATGCAAACGTTATGGCGGATTGAATAGGACTACAACGAATGGCGAAGAAGAAATTATCTTAAAAGGAACCGTCGTTGTTGAGTTAGTGGCGTACTCTGAAGGAGGTCGCGAGAAGAGGAATATTCTGCCCACATTTAATCAGGCTGGCTTAGGTAAGCTTCTCAGACAAAGGCTTGGACAATTTGGAATGGGCCACAGAAGCTGCAGGCAAAGTGGAAACCTTATGCTTGTATTTCTAATTTCAAAATTAATGTCTATTTGGGGTACTGGACTGGGGGAAGGCAGGAAGTCAAGCAGATATACCAGGAAGATTTGAAAAATGGCAAAGGCTATTTAGATTGGAGAGACATATTCAAAGTGAAAAGTCCTTTGATATACCTTGACAAAAAGAAAAGGAAAGTTGTCAGTACCCCAGTTCGCCCTCGGCGTTCATCAGCATGACCATCATTGTCTCTAACACCACGAAAGGACCGACTAATGCGTGATTTTCCTCTCATAAATATTGCTCTGATCACAGCAGAACTCCCTGCATCAATATGAAGATGACCACACAGACGTCATAGCAGATGAGCTGCTACCTTGTATTAATCATCGCCAAAGGGTACACACTGGCTGTGTATTGACTTTATTTAAAAAAAAAATGTATGATTGTCCAGCGTTTTATGTTTCTGATTCAAAACGGAAGGCCGCATATTGGCCGTATCCTAACTTTAGGTCCTAAAAAGTAAACAAGTAAATAATGAATAAGTTGATGAATGAACAAATATATAGATGAATTAATAGATAACTAAAAAAATAACTTAACAACTAAATACACAGGACAATAGATAAACAAATGAATAATCAAATAGATAAGTATACAAATAAATGAATAAATAAATGTATAAATAAATACAAGGGTAGATCCAAAAGTAATGCCTCCTATTTTCTTACTCGTAACTAAAAAAGTTTAATAGCCACAAAGACGGGAACGGCACCATTAAAACGAGCTGGCATTAATGCTCCAGAATTTATTTCTCAACGTAATCAACCCCCTTCTCAATGCACTTTCGCCAACGATGACCAAAGGCCTGTGCATGGCCACTCAGGAATCGGCGAACCCATCTCCTAACCTTGCTGACACCAACTATCTCGGCTCCGTAAACGTTCACCAAGCGCCGGTGTGTGTCGATTAGTTCCACTTCTGCGTGGAGAAATCCAATGACGCATCTCTGCTTCTGACGCACATCTATGACAAGAGTTATTTCATTGGACTGTCACATCGTCAATATCTGCATCAGAGAAATGGAAATTTCAGATTATGAGCTCAATGGTTCAGTCATCATAACAATGCCATAAACAATCCCCTCGGATACCTTGCTGCAGAATAAAGTCATTACCTCTGAAACTACTCTCAATGAATAAATAAATACGTACATAAAGAAATAAATACGCACATAAATAAGCAAACAAATAAATTGATAATTAAATAAGTAAATTAATCAATAAAAGTAAATGAATGAGTAAATGAATAAATAGATAAGTAGATCAATGAATATGTAAGTAAATATATAAATAAGTAAATAAGTTAATCAATTAATCAATAGAAAAATAGATAAGTATATTGATTCATTATTCAGTAAAGAAAGAAATAACGAAAAAGTTAAATATATTCACAAAGAAGTAAACAGACAAATATATTCAGAGATATCATTGTACAGAGTTTCCTGCTTTTAACTCAAAGTGTGAGATCCGGGTCATATTTTGGACCCTAACGACCCGACTATTTGTCTTGAAGCCGCCGCCGTCCGAGGGTACGCTGCCATAAGATGGGTGGTGGGGGAGGGGGGTTGGCGGGGGGTTGAGCATCAGGTATGAATGTGGAGAATGATTCACGGTAACAACTGATTAATCTCCTGCACAACACGATTGTGTATCTTGTGGATTTCCTTCTGGATAAAGAAAAAAGAAAGCGATTGTAAGTGTCCGGGTTGATGAGGAAAGGGCAACATCGGCGTAGATGTGGTTCTCGATCCATCTAAAACCATTTCAAGTCGTAATTTACCTTGCCAGCTGTATAGTTTTACTTCTTGTCCAGAACATGCGGAACCTCAACGAACCAGAGGTTCATCTCACATGAATAAAGTCATTTGATGTTAACCAATGAAAAGTCCTTGGTTTTTTCAACATGATGTGTATGATGGATATTGCTCCGACAAAGGACAAGAATCGATTCTATGCAGCTTAGATAAGTAGGGGTAAGAGGGGAGGGAAGAGGACTCCGGCCTGGAGGGATGTGAGGAGGGATTTGGTTGGGCGTGAAACTTTGTGTCTCCCTCTCCCCTTCTGGTTGAGAAGCAATGGGTTCATTCCTTTCGCATCGTTTTACAACTCTAGCTGCAATCAGACGATTCTATTCAGTTCAGAGAACACTCTCCCTCTCTCCACAGCCAAAGGATAATAAATCTCCGGCTTCTTTTGATTACCACTTTACACGCTGCGTTTTCCATCATCACATCAGTCAAAGAGTTAAGGGAAAGGAAGGGAAAGGCGGGACGAGGTGGGGGGGGGGAGGCATTGTAGTTGAAAGGAGGTGGATAAATTGATCCGTGATATGAATGAAAAAAGAGGCCGGAATGTGGCCCTTCTGGGTCGAGGAAACAATTGGATGACAGAGGCGATCGCACCCAAGAGCAATTTACAGCAGCGGGCGGCAACATTACTCACGTTTTCAACGGTCGAGCCACGCCAGCGGGGAAGTCAGGTGGCTCTGTTTTCCACATCGTCATGTCGGAGGCCGTGGGAGCAACGTCGACATGTCTGATGCCTCCTCCAGGGTTGTTCATGTGTCTGGTGTACCCGCATCTTCATTAACCTCTACACTGTTCATCGAAACAAATTTGAACCCTTTGAAAAAATTTCCTCTGTCTAAAACCAGACAATTTCATTGAGCTTAAGATTACCTGGTAGTCGAGCGGACAAGGACGCGGACATCTGGAGGTGAGAAGTTAGATGGATAGTAGGCAATGTCCCATTGGAATCAACACATGAAATCAGTAAAAGCATGTGGTCTTAAATCCCAGAATTCTGACAAAGGCATTCATGCTTAGCCGCCTCGTTGAGCAAACAAAGGCTGAAGTATTAAGCAAAAAAAAATGAAAATTCGGGTAGTATAGAGGTAAGAAACTATCTCGATATAAGTGTTTTGATGAACCATAAACCGCTCATTGGAAATAATATTGATCCTCTTGGGACTTGTCCTGCCTAAGTCAAGATGATTTTATTCAGTTTCGAGTAAAACCTGGGCATTATGGGATTACGTACTGCCGATACTCATACACATGATTTTTGTCTCATGATATGGGATGACATTTATTTCACAACAACACGGCACTGGAAAACGTAAATATGGTTGTTACACCCGAAGAGCTCAGAAGTTTGTTTCTTACAGGTATATGGTCCGGGTATGAGCAGATGATGAGCTCGACGAAGAATAAGAAAAGCGAACTCGACACCATCGATCACTGGTGAGAAAAAGTAACGAAAACGGGAAGGTCATTGAGATCCGACTGGTAGTGACGATCGAGTTGTCTGGATCACTCAGAAACCCTTGAGGTGAAGTTGAAGAGAGAATGGAAGAGGTTCTTCAGGACATGAAGAAGATCGATGTCGGGGTTCCTGCCACGAAGAGCAAAGAATGAGCAATGCAAGAGAGCAGGTTTTAAAAAGGTTTTCAAATGAAATAAAGGAATTCGAGTGAATAGAAATGTATAGATAACACTAACAAACTAATTCGAGATTTAATAAACACAGATGAATAGAAATAAAAATGTATAAATAACACTAACAAACTAATTCGAGATTAAATGAACGCAGATGAAATAGTAGTTTGGACTCTAATGTACCTATTTATATTATCAACAACAAAACTGAATACAGAGGAAGGAGAAAAGACAATGTATTCATGGATTGACCTCAGGAATCTGATAGTAGTAATTTTCTTAATGCAAAAGTTTATGCAGATTCGTCTCTCTAGAAAATCTTAGATACCACAAACACTCTTTAATATTCCAGTATATTCTTGAAAAATGTTTCTGTTATGAATATTGGAGATTTTTTAATTTCGGGGATTACGATTAGAAAGAATTATCTGCATATTGATCACACATTGTGAGAGGTACACCTTGAATAAGTTCCAATCAACAACACCAATTTAACTTGTATTTGCAGTAATATGGGCTTACAAAGGATTACAAAGGCGGAGCATGCCGACAGGAGACCTTTTGGTCCATATCTAGGTCGGATGCGAAAAAAAAAAATAATAATAATAAATGAATAAATAAAAACTATAATAATGTAAATAAAGGATAAAGGAACCAGTATAGGATTGCATAGACCTAGGATGGAGATGTGGGCTCAGTCAGTACTTGGCGAATTTGGAGACGATTCTCTGATATCATGCCTCTCCTAACCCAACCTTGTCAAACCAAATGAGCTTTGGTTTATAAACATCGTTTACTTAAAGTCACTTCTTATAGATTTTTTTTCTTTTTATTCACCTCAATTCTATATGTTTTACATGCATAATTCAAGTTTTTTCATTATCTTCTTCAAAGTACCTTTCTCGGGAACTTTAAAATCGGTCTCAGTCAGTCCACACATTAATATTTCGAAACCTTTGTCCTTATCAAAAGAAACACGTCATGAGGACAGTCTTCATTAGCTCGACGTTTCGTTTGCCAGAGGACATGAGATTGTTAATCCTCTAATAAGAAAAACATCGTACTAATATAGGCTTCGTCATCATACGATGTTTATCTTGAGACTTGTCGACACTACCAAGTACCTCACATCTCTCTTTATATGATTCTTGGTGTTCACCATTACACAATCCATAGTACTTTCTATAAATGTGAAAGTTATAATGATAATTATGATAATGGTAACGATGATGATGATGATGATGATGATGATGATGATGATGATGATGATGATGATGATGATGATGGTGATGATGATGATGATGACGATGATGATGACGATGATGATGATGATGATGATGATGATGATGATGATGATGATGATGATGATGATGATGATGATGATGATGATGATGATGATGATGATGATGATGATGATGATGATGATGATGATGATGATGATGATGATGATGATGATGATGATGATGATGATGATGATGATGATAGTGGTAATGATAATAATGATGACAATGATAATGAATGAAAATTATAATGATAATGATAAAGAAAATTACTATATAACACGATTTTTGTCTTTGACAAGCAAGCGTTCTTTTCCTACTCTTGTCATTGCACAACAATAGAAAATGTCAAAATTTGTTTTTGTGACTTTTAGAATAGCTAAATTTCACAGGGTTTTTTTTTTACCATTGTTGGACAGAAAAAAAAATTAAATGGAGAAAAAAAACAAAATTAAACTTCTGTTGTTTTTTTTTTTTTTTTTAAAATTTTTTTTTTTTTTTTTTTTTTTTTTTTGCGTGAATACAACAAATCACTTTCACGTATGAGCCCCCAAATGTGGTCTCCTATCATGTTTTCATTGAAGGATCCCTGATATCTCTGTTCAAATTTCATTATATCTTGGTAGAAATGCTTCCCTTGTTCCTCTGAAGATGCCCCCATATTCTCCTTGAAATTGTCGAGGTGTGCATCTACGATATGAACCTTCAAGGACATTCTGCAGCCCATCTCAACCAGATCCATATATTTATCAGTTTTGTTGTTGCAAGAAAGCCCTGTACTACTGCAATGAAACACTCCCAAACTTTTTTTTCTGAGCTTCGGTAGAAATTCTGAGCACTCCACAATTTTTCTTACTTGTAGTCCAAC
>NC_134777.1:100237132-100262132 GCF_046742065.1 Oratosquilla oratoria
TTGTAGATGGTAAATTTATCTACTAAATTCCCTTTTTTTAGTACAAAATAGGGAAGCAAATGTCAAACTTACACTGCAATAAACGTCACTAACAAGCAATGACCATGAAAACACTCCACAAAGTACAGAGCTATGGTAGTAATGATAAATGCTGCTTCGAATTAGACCGACTGAAAACCCGCATCATCACAGTGGCTGGCAACGGTCTTTGTACCCTCCCACAGATCTCTCTGGGAAGAAAAGTTAGGCATTTGTCTGTGCTGTATTAGTGTGGACCTGTTTTTCTGTCTCCAGCTACTAGCAAGAACAGTAGGAGGAGAAAGAGAAAGGGAGCAGGCGTCGACACTGCTCTCCTCATGTAAAGAAAAAGTGGAGGAAAATAGTCGAAGGTGATAGAGAAGTCTTGAATCCGGTTCGGTGAGCAAATGCCAGCCTCACGGGGGAGGTAAGTGTTGGTGGATTTTGATGCCGGGTGGAGGGGAGAAGGTCCCCTTCCACGTCCGTCTCGTGAGAAGGTCAATGGATTACGATTTCATCATAATCATCTGCCTTTTCTATCTCCTTTTATTTTGCGAATTAGAACAAAAGAAACCACTCTTTGGATTAACAACAAACTATGTATATCAGTTTATTACAACATACATGAGAGCTCTGCCATGAACATCAATCTGAGGATGGTTCACACTGAGAACAGGAGAATATACACACCAGAACCCAGTCGGCCGGTCACTCACAAGCAATCCAGGCTCTGCAGACTAAACACTCGAGAACCGGAGGCTCGGGCCTCGGGACGTCCGGGCGAAATCACGATCTTGCGAAGACAGACGACTGAACGCGTGACAAAGGGTGATGCAGGGGCAAAGTTAGAGGCCGCTGAGTGGAGAGGAGAGGAGAGGGAGGAGGAGGACAATGAGCGTTTTTCTTCTTCTTTTTTTTAATGAGGAAGCTCATGTATTATTTTTTTTTTGGGGGGTGAAACATTAGCTTCTTGAAAATATGTGCATTTTTTCAATTAAATATAAGTCTGCTTACATGACCGTAAAATTATGAGACTGATATTTGTCCGTAAGTATTCTATTAACTAATTTCCTTAATCAATTTTAGTAAACACTATCTACCACAATATGTCAAAGGAAAAAGAAATAAAAATGTCAAATACAACTTCTATCTATATAACAAGAGCTCCCCCCCCCTTATGAAGAAGGCAGTCAAGTCAAAGGCGGGTACCTACTCCCACCTATTCCATTCTAATCCACTACCCCTTCCTCCCTCTCATCTTAGCTCCTCATGGATGACGGCCATCCCTGTATCTCGCCCACTGCCCTAGATCAGAAGCTATAGAGCAAGACATAGCACATAAAGGCCGTTTCACTTAATCGGCAAAAAAAAAAAAACAGGGAGAAATTCTTTTGGGTTGCGTCAAAATATCATTCACACATAATCACCCGCTGACCCTCCCCCCATCCCCCATCCCTCCCTTCCTTGCATAAAAGTATCAATTATACACAGTCACTCTCCACTCATTCCTGTCTCCTGCCTCCTCCCTTCCTTGCTCAACAGACATTCCTCTCTTGCTCAACGCCCCAATCACCCCCACCCGTCTATCTCATCCTCGGTCGTCCACTCAAGTTCACTTCTCCACCTATGCCTTCCACACCTCTTTTACTAATCTTTCATCACCCATTCTTTCCATGTGTTCAAACCATCCCAATAATTTTTCATCAACCCTATCTGCCATCTCCTTTTCTACTCCCGCTCTCCTCCTCGCCTCCTAGTTTCTCATTCTATCCAACCTAGTAACCCCTACCATACTTCTCAGACATTTCATCTCTAACGAATTTAAACATTTCCTCTTTGTCTCTTTAAAATTCCAAGTCTCTGCCTCATACAGTGCCGTCAGCACAATCATCCCTTTATCCATTCCTAGTTGCCTATTTCTCATGACACTTTTAATCCCCCAAGGCATTTACTTGCTTCTCTCAATCTACAATTTACCTCCACCTCCACACCTCCCTTTCCTGCCATATGCGACGCCAAATACCTAAAAATATCCACTTCCTCCAGCCTCTCTCTTTTTATATTTACCTCCAACTCACTGCCATCCTCTACCCGTATACATCTCATCACCTTGCTTTTACCTACATTTTCCTACAACTTTCTCCTACCGAATATCTTACCAATCTCCGTCATTAACTTCCTTAATCCCTCCTCTAACCCTGCCACAAGCGCAGTGTCGTCAGAAAACAACAATTGGTTCATCTCCCACTTTTCTCCGTTTTGTTTAACCATGTCTGGTCCCCTGCCCTATCCACGTTTAAGTTTCTTCGTTAAATTTTGCATTCTTACTAATTCCGTCCTTAGCAAAAAGTACCACACTAGTAGATCTCATTGGTCCGGAATCCCACCTTCTGTTAGACATCCTCAGCATTGGACCTGACTGGCTCCTGAATCGGGTTGATTCATGGCCAGAGAAGAAGGACCACAAGAAAGCCTTGGAATATGTGTGAAATATCAGGGTAGTGAAGTACATTGCTGATGAGTGATTTTGCAAATGTCATCACCACAGATCCAAGCAGAGGGAATATCTCCATGCTGTGGATTACAACAGACGGCGCTTCGAAAGCTTCAAGAAGCAAACACTTAACAAATGACTGTGTAACATCATTTTGATACATATAACCCTAATTATTTTGGTAGTTTCAGTTGACGGTTTGACTTGTTGCAAAATTACACTTTCCACTTTGTATGATATATGCCAAATGTATGGAATTTTGTTATTTTTCTGTAAATATTATAAATAACGCGCCATTTTTGTACAATGTTAATCGGATTGTATACGTTCAAAAGAGCGTTAAAAAGACTTAATTTAGTAGCTCTTTTTGTTGCTCCATCTTGCTCCATGCAAAAACCATGTCTCCAAGTTGGTAAAAAGATAAAGATTTTCAACAGTTTCGTATCTATTAAAAGTCACGGGATAAATTCTTCAATTCTAACGATTGTATATGTATAGTAGATCCTACTCATTCATTTAGTACCTATTTTGTTGCTCTATCTTGGATAGATAAAAAATCATACTATAAAATATGCTTAGAAATGCCTCAAAATTTGCCATTATGTTTAGATAACAAAAATATTCAGCCTCCATGCGGCAATGCTTCCATGCATTTCAGATACAAATAGATGCAATTCCTGGCTTATTCAGGTCAAAAAGCAAGGGAAAAGTACAGAAACGTATGAAAATATGAAAAAGTTTTTTGAACAGAGCTGATATGTATATATATATATATATATATATATATATATATATATATATATATATATATATATATAATATATATATGTATGTAGGTACATATATACATTTGTTGAGACATTCTGACAAGTTGACGTAAGTGGGAGTAGGAAACACAGGAGTCTTAATCTGAGTTTATTCCCGACTAGTTTCGTAGGTATGCATTCTCAAGAAAGTATACCTGCGAAACTAGTCAGGAATAAACTCAGACTAAGACACCTATGTTTCCTACTCCCACTGACGCCATATACATATATATATACATATATATATATATATATATATATATATATATATATATATATATATATATATATATATGCATGTAGAATTAAATACGACAGCATTCTGACAATTGTTAAACTTTTTCTTAATGTTTTCTATTTGTCTTATCAACTTTTTTCCAGTTGTAGGGTGAGCTGATACAAGTTCTCCAAAGTTTCCATTTAATATTCTCGAGCTTTCGTCTTCAAAGAGACATCATCAGGATTGACATAATTTCTGCAATAATGAATACAAATGTTGGTACATATAAGTTACAAAATAAATTACAAAAATACAAATACAAATAAACAGGTAGAACAAAAGATATATAACAAGAGTTATTACTTACGTCTATAAGGAAAGTACAAATGATAGAGAGAGAGAAAGGTTTAAATACATAAACTGCTATCCGAGTTCCCATTACGGAGTCTGGCGGATCGTCTGAGTGGTATATATATATATATATATATATATATATATATATATATATATATATATATATATATACATATATATATATACATATATATATACATATTATATATATATACATATATATATATATATATATATGTATGTATATATATACATATATATATGTATATGTATATATATATATATATACATATATTTATAATATATATATGATATATATATAATATATGACATATAATATATATATATATATATGTATATATATACATATATGTATATATATATATATATATATATATATATATATATATATATATATGTATGTATATATACATATATGCTCCTTCATACGGCATATTTAAAAAATGGGCAGCTGATTTCAAACAGGGCAGAGACAGCCTGGAAGATGACCCTCGTCAAGGAAGGCCTGACTGCCACTGTCACCACTCAAGAAATCATCGACAAAATCCATGACATGTTGCTCACAGATCGACGCTCAACTGAACGTTTTATTGCGACACAGTTGGACATCTACCAGGAACGTGTTCATGCAATTACTCACAACCATCTTGAATGACGAAGGTCTCAGCTCAGAGGGTCCCAAAACTTCTTGGACCTGATCAGAAGCGGTTACTATACAACATGTCAAAGAACAATCTTGCCATTTTATATGCTGATCCACAAAGATTTATCCGGCAATTTGTGACCATGGATGAGACTTGGGTTCACCACTTCCAGCCTGAGTCGAAAGAACAATCAAAACAATGGAAGCATCAAGGATCTCCAGCATCCAAAAAATACCAAGTCGGTGATCTCTGCATGGAAGGATATGGCTTCCATTTTTGGAGATTCTGAGGGGCTGCTACTGGTGGATTATCTGACAAAAGTTTAATCCATTACTGGACCATACTATGCCAACTTAATAAGACAGCTGCGAGAGAAAAAAAAAACGGTGTAGAAATCTATCATTAGGGGTGCTTTTCCATCAGAGCAATGCCAGCACACACATCCGCCGTGGCTCTTGCTGCCATACATGATTGCGGTTTCCAGCTAGTTGAACATCCGCCCTATTTACGTGATTTGGCTCCCTCAGACTACCATTTCCCAAGACGAAAGAGAAGCTCAGCAGTCAATATTTCGCCACGGATAATGACGTCGTTGATGCCGTAGAAGTGTATTTGGAGAACCAAGACTCAAGTTTCTAAGACGAAGGAATCCGTAAAATCCACGACCGTTGGAATAATTGTGTAAACTTGCAAGTGAATTACGTTGAAAAATATTTGTGTCAATTTATCATGAAATAGATTTTTGTACATTAAGCCACGAATTTCTCAATCACCCTTCATGTTGCGTGTGTGTATGTGTGTGTGTGTGTGTGTGTGTGTGTGTGTGTGTGTGTGTGTGTGTGTGTGTGTGTGTGTGTGTGTGTGTGTGTGTGTGTGTGTGTGTGTGTGTGTGTGTGCTTGCGTGTATGTATGTGTAAAATATTCACTCTTCAAACACATATAGTGAAGATCTGATTTTATGAGTCGAAATTTTTCCCAAATCAATAAAATTGTCTGCTACCAGCCATAAAAAAAAATCCCTTTTGTGCGTCAGGACTCCACTCCCGGGCCACGTCGAGATATGGTCGGCATCCATCGAGGAAGCGCCGAAAGGGGTAAAGTCCAAGCGGTCGTGCAAAGACTGTGAAGGAGCAGACGGCAGCTCGCGACCAACGGCTCGGAAATAACACGAAAATTCTCCTAATAGAAGCGGGAATATGATGATGCCAAGTAATGACTGGGATAAGTGGAGGGAAAGCCTATAAGAAGGGTTAACAACAGCAATTTAGGTACTAGGAAACGAAAGAGGAATGAGAAGAGAACGGGGAAAGAAAAAAACGTGAGAGGGAGAAGAGAGGAAACGTGGAGGAGGGAAAGGGTAGGGGAAGGAGATGAAAAAGGAGAAAGGAGAAGAGATCAAACAGAGGAAGGAGAAATGGAAGGGGAGGGAGATAGGGAGGACAAAGGGAAAGGGAAAGGTTAAGAGAAAGGTAAAGGGAAAGAACAAAGGGGAAAATCAAAAAGGAAAGGAAATGGAGAGGGGATGGGAAGTGGGAAGGGAAATGGAAAGCTGTAGGAAAATGGGGAGAGGAAAATGAAAGGGACGTCAAATAGAGAGAGAAATAAAAGGGGGGAAGTGAAATGTGAAAGAGAAAGGAAAATGAGAAAGAGGAAGGGAGAAGGAAAAGGGATGGAAAAGGGAGCAGGAGGAAAGGGAGGTTGAATCGGAAAGGAAAGGGAAAGAGGGAGGGGAGAGAAAGAAGGAAAGGGAAGGGTATGAGAAAGGGTAAATGATATAGGAAGGAAATGAGGAAGGGCAAGGGGAAGAGAAAAAGAACACGAAGGACAAGATGAAAAGGGAATAGAAAAGGAAAGGTAAAAGGGAAGGGAAAAGGAAAGGGAAAGTCAAAGGAAAATAGAATGGGAGCGAGGAAGGGGAAAGGAAAGCTGAGGAGAAACGAAAAGAAGAGAAAAGGGAAGAAGAAGGGGAAAGAGGAAGGAAAGAGAAAGAGAAGGAAAGAGGAAGGGGAAGGTAAAGAGAAAAGGGAAAGAAGTAAGGGAAGAGGAAAGAAAATGAGGAAAGGAAAATAAAATGGGAAGGAGAAGGGTAAAAGAAAGGACTCGAGAAAGGGAACTGGGAAGGGGAATGGAAAGGACAAAAGGAAAGAGAAAAAGGTGAAGGTAAAAAGGAAGCGATAGGGAGATGGAAAGGGAAAGGAAAAGGAAAAAGGAAAGGGAAAGAAGAAGGGAAAGAGAAAGGGAAAGGAAAAAGAGAAGGGAAAGGGAAAGAGGAATCAAAAGGTAAAATGTGAAGGGAAAAAAACTGGTTGGAAAAGTGGAGGAGAAAGAGAAAATGAAAGAGAGAAGGAGATGGGGAATAGAAAGGAAAAGCGAAAGTGGCGAAAGTGAAAGAGAAAAGAAAATGGGACGAGAAAGTGGTGAGAAAGGAGAATTGGAAGAGGGGGGGAGGGGAGGAGGGAAGGAAGAGAGAAAGGAAGAATGAGAGTAATGCGGAAGGCGGGAGAATGCCAAGACAGTAAGAGCTGTTGTGTGGCAGGACACAGAGAACAACGCAACGACGTGGCAACTGGAGAGACGGAATTGGAGGCGACAAGGGAGGGACAATAAGTGAGCTTTTTCGCTGCAGAATAGAAGGTTCCCCTCAGCTGAAAAGAATAGCCTGGCGGGAGCCAGAATATATATTAAATTCGCGAAATACTTCGAAAGCGTTGGGACAGCTATACTGGATGGCAGAGACATAGCAAAAATGGTGACAAGAAGCCTTTTGGTCCATAACAACATCGGAGGCAGGGGCAATAAAGATACAAAAAAAAGAATAGAAACAGGCACAATAACAAGTAATTAGGATAAATAACTAACAAAGTGAGATAATGAAAGAAGGAAGTTACTACACTTGTAGGCAAGAAGTCAAGTTTTTGTGACAGGAAATGAATGTTCCAGCAGTGGTCGTGGGGACTTTGGGATTGGGGAAGGATAGAAGAAAAAAAAATTCAGACTAAGCCATTCGCGGGACGTACAAAGATGGAAGTGTAGAACGCAAGAAGATACTCAATAAAAGAAGAGTAAAAAATTATCAGTCTGAAAATGACGGAAGAGGAGAAAGAACGCCACTGAGATGGAGCGAAGTAGACGGGATAGGTATGAGGGTCTCATCGCAAAACGTGGAAATTAATTCTGGAAGAAAATGAACAAAGTTGGTATACAGGTGATAAAGGATACAAAGGAAAGGGTGCAAATTAGGAAAGAACGATTTAAGGAAGAGGTCAAGTGAAAGCAACTATGGCTGAAACATAGACTGAATGAATGCACACACATCGGGGATAGTACTGTATATATATATATATATATATATATATATATATATATATATATATATATATATATATATATATATACATATATATATATATATATATATGCGAATACATCACAAAAACACGTTATTCAGAAAATATGTAATAAAACCACTTTAAAAATAAAATGAAAGGTGAACGAACGTTTTCGTCTATTTAATACATTTTCCCATGTTTGAAAATGATTTAAATAGACGAAAATGGTCGGTCACCTTTAATTTTATTTTACAAGTGTTTTTATTACATATATGTATATATATATATATGTATATATTTATAAATATTTATATATATATATATATATATATATATATATATATATATATATATATATATATATACACTCGTACAGCTGGGCGTAAATTTTGTTGGAACACCATGGCAGATAAACATATCCTTTACACAATTAGAACTACAATAAAGACGAGAAACTTAGATTTCCAAGAAATAAGAAGTTGCGCTCTGGAACAAGAGAAACCAATCATTCCTATTTATTGTATTTCCAGCTGGAGAATGCAATATATCCGCCCAGGTTTACCGGGGGATTCTGTATCGAACTACACACGGCCAGATCCACGGAAGCACAGAGCTGCACAGAGGATCAGAGAAAGGGAGAATTAGGAACAAGTATTATGGGAAGGGTAGGGACAATGATAAGCAAATTGAAAGAAGAAAGGAAAGTAGCAAGGTAATGGTATTCTAGAACAGATGGATGTAATACCCTGCGTAGTGACAACTGGAATAAAAGGATAAGTGCCGCTCTATTCGGAAGGGGTTATCATCGAGGGAAGTCATGTGCAACTAATTGAAATGGCATGGAGGACCTTGATGTGCACAAGACCAAGTGCTGTTCTGTCAGGAAGGAGTGAAGGAAGGGGCAACAAACGTAGAGAGACATTTGAGCAGGGAAAGGGACGGGAAATGTCAGGCTAGGAGATGAAAACAGAGATAGGGACTAAGGACGATAATGAGGAGAGGCGGGAGGAAAAATGAAGAAAATGAGAAACGATGAAAGGAGGGATGAATAGTAAGTTGTGTGTGGGGGGAGGGAGAGGCTGGAAAAAGGAGGAAGGAAGGGGAGGATATCTTTATGAGTGATGGACGGTCGCGGGCTATGGAACAAGGAGTGAGTAACGAAGTAGGGGGTGAAAGAAGGATCACCGGTCAGGGAGGAAGACCAAAGGGGAAGAAGAGGAGAAGGAAAGGAGAGGGCGGAGAGTGCGAGGAGAGGGAACGAAGAAAAGAAACGAAATTAGGGATTGAAGACCCTAGGTAGGAGGGGCGGGTGAGAGGAAAAATTACGCCATTTGTTTATATCAGTTGGCTGAAGGAGGGAGGTGCAGACGGGGACGGTTGAGTGGAGTACGGGGACGCACAGAGAGGAGGTCAAAGAGATTCTAAGTGAGGGGAATATGTAATAAATATATGTGTATATACATATATATATATGTATATATTTATATATATATATATATATATATATATATATATATATATGTATGTACAACACTGAATGGGTCCCAGTGTTTAGAGATAATATATACATATATGATTGCGATGTGTTTGTGTATGTGACCGAAAGAAAGAGAAAGACAAAAAGAGAGAAAGAGAAAGAAAGGGAGAAAGAAGAGGACAAGTGAAGCGGGTGCATGTGGGTTGTGATGTTATAGCCAGCACTGTGATTTTATTCCAAACAAGCCACACCCTCTTTATATCCCAGCAAGTTGCAACCTCCTTGTAACCGGCGCAGACCCCTCTTTCACCCAATACGCGTCACTCAAAAGCGATCGTGATTGGCTGGGAGAAAAGATAGGACGTGACTTGTTTCGTCTACGACAGCTGTGGTGAGTATAGAGGAAATGGCAGGATAGCTGTGATACGGTGGTCTACAAGGGGAGAAGAAAACATATTAAACTTAAATACAGAAATAAATGAAAGAAGATAGTTGGAAAGCAAAGAATAAATAAATAAATAATATAAGGGGTTAAAAGAAGAAGAAATGAGTGGAGAGTTAAGTAATTTAATGAAACAGAAAAGAGACGATAAGAAAAGGATATAAAAGAAAAGAAAAATCGAACAAACGAAAAAAAAAAAGGAAACGAAGGAAGACGAAAGACATGAGGGAAAATGGCAGGGGAAAATAAAAATGAGGTTGACACCAGAATGTAAGAGAGGCTACAAAGAAGGAAAATTGGAAACGGTGAAGATGGATTGGGAGTCTCCCTGGAAACTTTATTTGACGCAACCACGACCTACGTGGGCGTCACCTCAATGAGGAAAATATGAGAAATGTAGAGATTTAGGAAGATGGATGTTGGAGTGATGACTTACACACAAAAACGCATGCGAACACACATGTACGTACAAACACGGTCTTGTTTCGTTTTCTTGTCTTATTTTTTCTCACTTGAATTTATTATATATGTTCTTTACACAGCCGTTTTATTAATCCATTTTACTGTATTTCAGAGTACAGGTGCGTCTGTGAGTAGGTCTGATTTTGCTTTGTCATTCTTTATTTAATCAAAAAAATCAGAATAAGGAAATTGTGTAGAGAAGTTGGTAACTATTCATATTTAGACAGCAAAGATGAAAAAATATTCGTCACAGACATAGAAAACGGAAAAAATATAGTTACCAGAATTTGCTTACATGTTCTTGCCAAAGTAAAGATAAAACAAGATTTTGACTCCGTGCCCAGATGCACCTCTATGGCGCCAAAGTTAATAATTGAATAACTTAACTATGTGAAACGCATTCAAATCACACATTACCATTACATTTCAGTTGTGAAAATGTCGACGAGACAAACAAGGGAGCAAAAGAAGATGGACGCGGTGTTGGGAGATAACCTTGTCAAGTCAGCTTCGGTGCACGAGAACCGGTGAAAATAAGGTGAGAAAGAATGGACAGTGACGCTGGATCTTATTTAGAAAACGTAATAACAAAATCTCAGTCTATCTCTCCCCTGGAGACTAAAAGAGGGTATGAACCACACAACAGTTTTTCCTACGTATGTAGGCTCATGATTAGATATCATTTTTCCTTTCTGTATGAGTTTAAAACAAATACACTAAGAAAAATATATTAAAATACCCAAAAGCCAATGGGAATTTTGAAAAATATAATGAAAGACATGGACTAGTTCGACCTTTGACAGTGACAGTACAAAAAGACACTGCCTTAAATACAAATTGTTCTGTGAAGGTGAGAAAGAAGAGTAACCAAGCAGGTTTAAAAGTCTTCTGGGGGGGGGGGGTTAGAGGGATTCCTCATCTGGAGGTAACTATGAAATATGAAAGAATTATTTTTCCTATCTATATTTCAATTATAGACCATAACGCTTAAACAGAGCGAAGGTGTCTTTGAGGTGAAAAAAAAAAATTGCTCAGCGACAGCCAGAGAAAGAATTACTGCTATCGTCATTGGGATAATTGAATGTAACTCTGAAATGGGAATAGGTTGTTTCCCTCAATTAAATACATTGATGGAAGCTCGCTGGCTGAGCGGATTAGGGCGTCGTTACATGCGGCGAAGGTCAAGGGGATGGCGGTTCGAATCCTGCCACCGGCGAAGTTCAACCAAGAGCATGGTTTATTAAATTCTACACTACAAAGCCCTCTGTGAGAGGCACCGTCCTAGCCTTCCGATAGGGTGGGGTATGTGACGTTAAACCGTTAAAAAAATTATCTGGTGACTGTGACAAATTTTTTATAAAAACGAACGTCACTATCCACGGGTTAAGAATATCCTAAATCAAAATGAATGACAATAAAAAGCAACATAAAAGCCAAGAAGGAAACAACTGTTCTGAAGAAGCTAAAGACTACAGGAGTCCATATAGATGTTCAACAATAAATGTGAAACAAGAGATAGTTCAATCATAAACGTAAAACTGGAAAGGAACTAAGGAATAAGATATAGAACAAGACACAACAGCCACAAAAGTGACCAGGAACACCAAAGACACAGATACATGGTGAAGTAAATCATTTTTGAAATAGGGGATTCTTCAGAAATATATTTATGGACCCCATACACCTATACCTGAGATGGTTTGGATACATGGAAGGAATGAGTGATGAATGATTAGTAAAAGAGGTTTGGAAGGCAGAAGTGGATGGAGTGAACGTGAGGGGAATACCGAAGATGAGATGGATAGATGGGGCGAAGGAGGCGTTGAGCACGAGGGGAATGTCTGTTGAGCAGGGAAGGGAGAAGACAAGAGGTGGGGATGAGTGGAGAGTGACTGTGTATAGATGGTACTATTACGCAAGGAAGGGAGGGATGGCTGATGGGGGATAGGGGGTGCTTATTTGTGAATGATACATATTTTGACGCAACCCAAAGGAGTTTCTCCTCGTCTTCTCCTTTTATTCATGAGGGGACTGATGAGGGGGGGGGGGTTACCGAGTACGTGAAGCGGCCTTGCTGTGGATGTACTGTATCTTGCTACATTGCTTCTGACCAAGGGCAGTGAATGGTATACAAGAATGACCCATCATCAATAAGGACCGAAGATAAGAGTGGGAAAGGGTGGTGGATGGTAGTGGAATGAGTGGGAGTGGAATGGGTGGGAGTAGAGACGTGCCTTTGACTTTGGATACCCCCCTTGTAAGGGGGAAAAGTTCATGGTATATAGATAGATAGATAAAATATACCTAATGAGTATATAATAAAACACGAAGAAAAATTAAACGATAAAACTAACAGAAGACGAAATTATATACGAGACGGACAGTGAGATGTGGAAACTATTGAGTGAAATTTTCTATTCAATGTTTAACAAGAAAAAATATGAAGGATTATATCATGGTGGGAGAGAAAGATATAGAAGAAATAATTCAAGAGAGTATAGAATAAAAAAATAATTTAGATAAAATGAGAGCTGTGTAGTCGGGTAAGTCAACTAGACGAGTGAAAAATATTCTCAACCTAGTGTTATCATTTTCTTTGAAATTTGTTAATGATTATGTAAATTCCCCCGCCCCAAACCTTCAGTCTCTCTCTCTCTCTATCTATCTATTTATCTATCTTTTTATCTATCTATCTATCTCTCTATCTCTATCTACCTATCTATCTATCTACATGTATATATATATATAGTTATCTATCAATCCATATCTCTCTCTCTCTCTCTCTCTCTCTCTCTCTCTCTCTCTCTCTCTCTCTCTCTCTCTCTCTCTCTCTCTCTCTCTCTCTCTCTCTCTCCATCTAGTTTCCATTTGATTCTTGTCGGATCTTAGGAATCAATGTAGTAAACCGTACCTATGTCCTTCCTAGGCCATCTTTGGTGAGATTTAGAGAATATCTCCAAGCAACATACACCAAGATGTGGACGACTAATAGTGTACAAAGTCTGTTAATAACGGTTGGACTTTCAAGGTCACATACAGTATTTGTGCTATCAAACCTACAGTTTCATTTACTTTCTCTGAAGCAAAGCTACAATGATAAGATGCATTGAGGTCATTCTTAATCATCCCAAAATACATTTTTCTCATTTCATTTTGCGCAAAGGTTTCCAAATAACTCGTAATCATGTTTGGTGTCGATCTCCTTTAGTTTTCAGGAGTTGTATTTCATCATCCGTGTTTCAAATTATCAAACTGGCTTATTTACATCGTCAATAAGTTCCTGCTAATCTGAGGAGTTGATTGAGATTGGCTCCAGTCTCTACAGAGTGGAGTTTTTCCTTTAGCTGAATAAAGTCGTTTGATCATTTATGACAAATTTGCATGATCAGTCAATCTATAATTAGTCCATTTCAGTCCGTGACCTAGGATGTATATAACCCATGTGCAGAAATGACCTAATACTGGAATTCTGTTGACGTCTACTTCCACTCGTAATATCTTTCCCCAAATAGGTGTTGCCTTTACATGATCTATTGCAATTGCGACACAATGAAAAACGTGTCTGAAATCTAGAAATATCAAATCTACACCTTGTACATCTAGAATTAAAAAAAAATTGTACGCTGGCGGCGTAATTGGAAGAGAGTGGGTCTCGTATCTCCCTAGTCGCGGGTTCAAATCCCGCACTCCTCTAATTCCCAGCGTTGACACGTACCAAAACAGTCCAAGTGCATAGGACAAAAGTGACGGCTTTGGCCGTAGCTCACCACCTACTTGTCTTGTACGGGGCAATCGACGTCATCTTCTATTTGTAATTATCATTATTTCCCTTACGATTTTAGATAAATATTTTACTCTTAGTTTTCTGTTTTGTTCTTACTGTTATTTTCAACATAGGTGTAATGTTTACCAATTTCCAGTTACGCATTAACAATAATGGTGAATTTCTCTCGAATTACATTTTCTGATGAAAAAAAAAAAAAATCATTCTTCTTTTACAATTTCTGAATCCTAACCGTCGGATGCTGTTTTCGAAAGGGATCAAACTTTCTTTCAACAACTCACAACAACATTTATTAGAAGTTAATCTGGATTGCTTTGTATATGAATACAGAACCAAACAAAATGTTTGAGGTATTGAACATATTTTCATCCGAATATTTAGGAACCAGATAGCAGTGAACCAGAATGGTTTCCATCTATTCCTTATCTCTCCCGTAAGCGCAGAATTTTCTTAAAGTTAATTAGCGTTGTCATTTCAAACCGTCGTTTTCTTTATTGTTTTTTTTTTACTTTCTTTCTATTTTGTTAAAGCTCTCTGTGTTATTAGATAATCTCTTTCATCATCTGAAGTCACAGAATATTTCATTTTTGCAACACTTTTCTGCCTTACTCATTCAGCAATGGTTTCCTGCCCTATACTGGATAAAATCATCTGGTGTTGACTGGAATAAAACCTGTAGAGTTGCCAGCGTTTAGAGAGGGCTCATTTAACCATTTTGATCTAAGATGGTCATGTGAGGCCTTTGGTTAAAGGGAATATTAGAACCATCTTCACACACAGTCCTCACATTTCAAAAACATTCTCGATATTCTGTCTGTAGGCTTTATCTAAAATCGTAGACAAAGAACATATATTCTTTTCGCTCAGGTATCACAAAATATTTTTAACGAGAAAAATAACAAGTAAATCTACGGTGATGTGATGTCAATTTTGAATAAAAATGATTTTCCAGTAATCTTTCTGGTGACTGCCACAAGAAACCTTTCATACTTTTGCACTGCCATTTATGAACTCTAGCTTTAAATTTTATTTTATCGCTCTCACAGTTTTTTTCTGAACATGGATCATTTTCTCGTGATTAACCAAAGATACAGTTTGTATTGTCAAAATAAACACGATAAAGAACGAGAAAAAGTTGAAGAGGGTGAGGAGCCTACGGGCATACGCACGCCGAAGCCGTCACTTTTGCCCTATTATGCGTTTGAACTGTTATGACAGGTAACAGTCACTACTGGGAATCGGAGGGGAGTGCGGGATACGAACCCACAACCAAGCGAATGCGAGACCAGCATACCTCCGATCACACCACCAGCAGGAGTAGAAAGAATAAAGTGAACAAAACGAAAAACTGAAGGAAGAAAAATTCTTAGTACAAAAGTTAAAGCATAAACTGAATATACACTGTGTGGGTACGTGTGTTTGTGCATATGTGTATGTGTGCGTGTGTGTGTGTGTGTGTGTGTGTGTGTGTGTGTGTGTGTGTGTGTGTGTGTGTGTGTGTGTGTGTGTGTGTGTGTGTGTGTGTGTGTGTGTGTGTGTGTGTGTGTGTGTGTGTGTGTGTGTGTGTGTGTGTGTGTGTGAGAGAGAGAGAGAGAGAGAGAGAGAGAGAGAGAGAGAGAGAGAGAGAGAGAGAGAGAGAGAGAGAGAGAGAGAGAGAGAGAGAGAGAGAGAGAGAGAGAGAGAGAGAGAGAGAGAGAGAGAGGAAGGGAGGGAGGGAGAGATTGGGATTCAGTTCTTGTAGCCTTCCCAGTTATGGAATGACAACGAACACACACACACACACAAATATACACACACACATACCACGCATACACACACACAGACACACACACACACACACACACACACACACACACACACACACACACACACACACAAATACACACACACGGACGCGCGCACGTACACACACATACATACACACTCACACATCTACACGTACACACGCAGATGGATTTCGCTGAACATTATTTTCATTTGCCAGATATTTAGTACATCACGTAAATCATCTGCAGAAAATAAATTAAATCTAGGAATTGAACTGCGATAGAAATATCAAGTATTACTGATATGATTATACGAGCATTTTGTCATTATCTCACAGTAGGGGATAAAATGAACACAGCTTGACAACTGCCGAACCCCATAAGGATTTAACTTCCTTCCTCATCGGAAGCCTTGTCGTCAAAGCCGATCGCGCCAGCTGGTGGCTGTTTATCTCACTGGCCCCGGGATCAAATGAAAAACAAAACAAAATAAAAGTCTTGCTTTGATCATTTGCCTGTGAAGTCAAAAATAATTACTTTTTTCAAGGAAATGAGGTCCCGTTTAATCAGTTCTCGAATTTAGAAGCATATCATTCTCTGAACGGATTTAAACTATTTTGTGAGGTACAACGGAAATATTACATACGTTTCCGCCATAAAATATTTAGACATGCATCTTTATCTAAATATTCTCGTAGTCTCATACAACAGCGTACATGCTATCATATTATTTACAGATTTTTTTTTATTTATAGTCCAAATTTGGTTTACTAATATAATATGTGCAGGCATTTATATGATGCATGAATCATATACAGTATTACCCATTTACAAGCAAAACATTGAAAATCTGAAGATACTGTATATCATAACAAGCCATGGTGTATCGTCAATTATTTCTATCAACAATCTTATCATAGATTTGTGCTCTAAAATACTCAAAAAAGAATGATAACCACAACTAGAATGAAAGACGTCTTAAAAAAAATCTTTCCTTTTATCAAACGCCACCAATAAAATTTAACAAAATGAAAAATTCAAATATTATATATATAATTTTTATCCTACCAGATGAAGATACGTGTATCACAAATCTTCCAAGACTCGAACAATTCCAGACACACTGAGCTTCTTCATTATTTCGGGCATCGATTGGAATACCCAGTAACTTCTCAAAACCTTAACCGGTTACCAGAATCGCAACCCTCTCCACTGTCTTACCTCCCATCTTCTGCAGTATTTTCCCGTCCCATTGCAGATGAAGGGGACAAATTGCTTGAAAGTTCTTCCGCGTCTCATTGTCTTGGATTTCATGTGTGTGACGACACGACCGCCGTATCGAACTTTGGGGCAATGTCAGATCAGAAATATCGGGGCCCAGGGCCTCTGCAACGGCGCCAGTGACGACACCGCACCACAATCTGGAAGACTGATTCATTCCAAGACGCCGATGACTTCAAGAGATTTGAAGATGTTCTTGAGCCTCTTCGCTGGACAATCAGATGTACAGGCAGATGTTGAAGTTCGGTAGCCGTCTTCAGTCTGTGACTCCTTCGACGATGTGGAGATGGGACTGAAGGTAGCAGCGGCCCCTCGAACTTTGGCCTCTCGTTCGTCGTGTCTCCGCTTGAGAGCAGTTTCTTTCTCCTGTACAGCCATGACAGTCACGTGGCGTGGAGCATGCATGGTCGCACACGACCTGACGCTTCTGCCTGTGCGACCATGCTTGACCACCGAACCCAGCGTCATTATCTAATTACGCACCACAGGTAGCGCGCTTGACCCGACCGAACCCAGCGTAATTATCTAATTACGCACCACAGGTAACTGGCCCACGAGTATATATACCGGCTTCCGCCGCATGTAAAATCACTTCACTCAGTTCACTCGTACCTTACAATAAAGGAGACGAACTCACCAAACCTCTTTCTCTTCACCAAAAGTAGCATCGCTACACTGGTGACCCTGGAGTGACCACCATGGACTCGTCTCCCGTTGCTACCGCCCCCACCACCGTTCCATCTCTCCCAACGGCCACGGGGGAATATTGAACCAAGCACACCATACGTCGATATGCTGTCCATCGCCCGCCTCCTGCCCATTGCTGTTGTCGAGATGCTATCCATCGCCCGCCTCCTACCCACAGCCGTCAGATGTAACTCCTGCGCCACATGGCGCCAGTCCGATTTGTCCTTTGCAACGTTAATGACGAAATAATCACTGCAGCAGCAGCGCCAGCCTACAGGCACCAACAACAGACGCTGGACCACCGCAATCTGATGCACTGCAGATCTGCATCTAATCTCTGGGAGTCGCTACGACTCCTGGAGATTCGTCCTGGCAAACGTCAGGACACCTCTCCTCGATGCTGACTTTCCCATTCATTACAGGTTACTGGTCAACGTCACCAACATCCACCTGGTCTACGTAATAGCTCCCGCCTCGACTGCCCTCCAAACCGCACCGCCATCGACGCTAGACATCTCACGCCCGACGCTCACCGCAGCCTTCTGGGGCAACTTCATCATGTCTCCAGCAGAGATGGTTCATCTCAACTCCACTGTAGACCGCATCGCATTCAACTACGGCTACTGCCATCGACGCTAGACATTCCTATCGCCCGACGCTCACCGCAGCCATCTGGGGCAACCTCAACATGCCTCCAGCGGAGATGACCAGTGGCTATCCTCTCGCATGCGGAATGCCCTCTTAACCCAAGGCAAATTTAAGAGGGGAGTATTGTACAGCCATGACAGTCACGTGGCGTGGAGCGTGCATGGTCGCACACGACCTGACGCTTCTGCCTGTGCGACCATGCTTGACCACCGAACCCAGCGTCATTATCTAATTACGCACCACAGGTAGCGCGCTTGACCCGACCGAACCCAGCGTAATTATCTAATTACGCACCACAGGTAACTGGCCCACGAGTATATATACCGGCTTCCGCCGCATGTAAAATCACACTACAGACCAATTTCTCTTCTAGAAGTACCAGCCAAAATATTCGAAAGAATCATAACAAACAGACTATACACTCACTTAGTAAACAACAACCAAATCAACCCAAACCAACACGGATTCACTCCAGGAAGAGGCACACACACAGCACTAGCAACACTTTACGAACACATCGCCAACAGCCAAAAACAAAAACAAGGATGCAACATAGTTTCAAGAGACATTTCAAAAGCTTTTGATAAAGTTTGGCACGAAGGACTTAAATATAAGATACAACAGATAAACTTACCAGACCCCATAAACAAACTTATATGCAATTACTTAGACAACAGAACATCAAACATAAAAATAAATACATATACAGGACCAACATTCAAACTACACAGTGGAGTACCACAAGGAAGCATCATATCACCATCATTATTCAACCTTTACACAAGAGACATACCAAAACCCTCACCACACTGCTTCCAAATACAATACGCAGACGACCTTACACAAATTATCACCTACCCCAAACACAAAAGTAGAAATATGTTAGCCAAAAAGACAGAAAGAGAAATACAAACAATAGACACATTCGAAAAGAAATGGAAAATAGCCACAAATAAAACAAAATTCCAAATACTCTCCATTTCCGCACGCAAACCAACACCAATCACAATAGAAGGAAATAACATACCATTCAAAAAACAAATAATCACACTAGGAGCACGCATAGGAACACAAGGCATAAGACCACACATAAACACACGTATAAAGTTAGCTAACAACACAAATAAAAAACTAAAAAGGTTTAAAAAACTAAACACAAAAATCCAATTAAAACTATACAAGACACTAATAAGGCCACAATTAGAATACCCTCCAATACTCAACACCACATTAAACAACAGTACATACAAACAACTACAAGCTACACAAAACAAGATCATAAGAAAAGCACACAAACACACACCTCCTTACAACACTACAATGGAACAACTACACAAACAAGATAAAATAGAACCTCTTAACACAAGATGCCACAGACTAGGAAAGAAAACATGGAATAGCCTTACAACCGTCAATCAAGACCTTATAACTCAGAGCAACAAACTAGACACAGACAACATTCCTGACCACCACTGGTGGCCAAGAATTTCCCCTAGAATAAACACCAATCCACCCACACCATATTACAGCTAATTCTAATCTACACACACATCCAATAAACAAATCATATTTAAACTAAAACTTAAATATATTTAATTTGTCAATGTCAATGTCATTATGTGTAGTGAGGCAGCGTGTTAACCACACGTGTCGTCACTTAAATAATATGCACCACAAATCTTGCTTCAATAAATTCATCTTTGACTCTTTTGCTTTACATAAATTCTTAACTTGCTTCAAATCAGTTCAATAGTGTAATTAAGATAAACATTAATCATAGTCTAATTAAGACAAATTGCCGTGCATATTATTCCCATGTTTTATAATTATGTATATGTGCATACATATGTGTGAAAGTGTTTACACTGTATTCACATGTATGTATGAAAAAAAAAGATAACACGTGCGATATACTGAAATCAAATTTACCATCAAATAATAAATATAAAAGGAGAACGCCAAAGAACAACTAAATAACTAAAGAGATAAATAAAAAATTAATAAATAACATCACAAACTCCCTGAGGAGCCGGTTTAAAAAATCGCACTTGTTATCAAAACATATGCATGTACATACTGAGTAAATTCCGACCCTCCCCTTGCTAGTGGGCACCATTAATACCCAAACAACCAATACCCCTTAAATTCAACAACCTATATAAAGGCAAATTAAAACATGCATATAATAAAAAAAAAATGCGTACGCACCCCCTGGTCAACCTCATACGCCCTTCTAACAAAATGACCAACACGACCGTCCAACCATATAAAAACCATGCAAGTGGGTCTGCCCCACTCTGTTATACTTAACTTCCTTCATTTTCATTACTGTCGTCTTCTACTAACACCCCAACCCTCCTCCTTAAACCCAGCTTCAAACTATCTATCCCCCCCCCCCTTTTTTTTTTGTTGTAAAATCACTTCACTCAGTTCACTCGTACCTTACAATAAAGGAGACGAACTCACCAAACCTTTTTCTCTTCACCAAAAGTAGCATCGCTACACTCCTTTCTCTTCCTACGCCTGGCCTCCACTCCAGATTTCTTCGCGTCAATCCCTGCAATGCTGTACGAGATGACGTCCTCACGCTGCATCTTCAGGAACACCTTGTCTTCTTCGTTGGTCATGTACTGGAGGGCATCACTTGTGGTAACATCGAAGAGATCCTAAAGGTCATCCAGGAACCTCCTCTCCTTGACACGGTCAGACTCCGACCACGAGCACGGTGTTTCTTAAGTGTTTGGTATTCGTTGAGGATTACTCGAAGTCTCCTGACGCAAGCTATCCACCCGCTGTATCGGGATTCTGGCCCTCTCCCATACAGTGAGGACCCTGCCACATGTAAAGTTCAGGAGTTCCGAGATGGTCTTCTTTTCCGCAACGTGATGAAACGGGTACAAAAAGAGCACATCCCGCTTACATGAAAGGCGGGCATATGACACGAAATCAACAGGCCTCCCGAGAAGCCAATACTCAGGGCTCGAATGAGTACTGGTTACCATAACCAAAAAATAAAAAAATAAAATCAATCAATCAATCAAATGAAAAATTAAAAGTAGGGCGACCTCTGAATATCATTTATTGCGATGACATTTTGCATACAAGGAGAGGAAGACAAAATAATGATAATGATAATAATAATAATAATAATAATAATAATAATAATAATAATAATAATAATAATAGTAATAATAATAATAGTAATAATGATAATGATAATAACTAGCGGAACCCGTGTAAATTACACGAAAGAGAAGAGGGTAAATCATTGCATCAAGATGGCAAGAGAGGTAGGATATCCTCTCCCTCTGTTGTCCTTCAGGGTACACTATAATGTCACGCTGGACAGGAGGTGCTCCATCATCACCGACAAATATTGCTGCAATTTCATCATTTGTTGGATTATTATATCTCCTCGCATCAGGGCCGGCAATAAATTGCATGGTTATTTTTCTGGGAGACCTCAGATTTAATGCTTCATTTGTTTCAATTATATAGAGCTGTCCATATTTTCTTTCTTCATTTTCATTTGATCTTCGAGACCTTCCAGAAGTTCGAGACCTTCCAGAACTTCGAGACCTTCCAGAACTTCGAGACCTTCCAGACCTTCAAGAACTTCGGCACTTTCGAGAACTTCGGCACTTTCGAGAACTTCGGCACCTTCGAGAGCTTCGGCACCTTCGAGAACTTCGGCACCTTCGAGAACTTCGGCACCTTCGAGAACTTCGGCACCTTCGACAACTTCGGCACCTTCGACAACTTCGGCGACTTCGAGAACTTCGGCGCCTTCGAGAACTTCGGCGCCTTCGAGAACTTCGGCGCCTTCGCGAACTTCGGCCCCTTCGAGAACTTTGGCACCTTCGAGAATTTCGGCACCTTCGAGAACTTCGGCACCTTCGACAATTTCGGCACTTTCGAGAACTTCGAGAACCTCGACACCTTCGAGAACTTCGGCACGTTCGAGAACTTCGGCACCTTCGAGAACTTTAGCACCTTCGAGAACTTCGGCAGCTTCGAGAACTTCGACACCATGGAAGGTCGTTGCTTTTGATGTAAGCGTGACACACAAAATAAATAAATAACACACACGCTATCGTATTAATATATATATAATAATAATAATGATGATGATGATGATGGTGATGATGATGATGATGATGATGATGATGATGATGATGATGATGATGATGATGATGATGATGATGATGATGATAATAATAATAATAATAATAATAATAATAATAATAATAAAGTCTACGGAACAAACATGCCTTATTTCAACCATTCAGTTTTGCGTGACACACAAAATAAATAAATAACACACACGCTATCGTATTAATATATAGATGATAATAATAATAATAATAATAATAATAATAATAATAATAATAATAATAATAATAATAATAATAATAATAATAATAATAATAATAATAATAATAATAATAATAATAATAATAATAATAATAATAATAATAATAAAGTCTACGGAACAAACATGCATTATTTCAACCATTCAGTTTTGCGTGACACACAAAATAAATAAATAACACACACGCTATCGTATTAATATATAGATAATAATAAGAAGAAGAAGAAGAAGAAGAATATTAATAATAGTAACAATTATGATAATAATAATAATAATAATGATAATAATAATGATGATGATGATGATGATGATGATGATGATGATGATGATGTAATAATAATACATACATACATACATATACCAAAGGCTTTTTCCCCCTTACCATGGAGGTAGCCAAAAAACAAAGGCATAAAAAACATTCCCACCCATTCCATCCCTAATACACTCCACTCCCCTCCATCCTCTACCCTCCCTCTTATCTTGGCACCTCCTGGATGACGGGTCATCCCTGCATCTTGTCCACTGCCCTGGGTCAGAAGCAGTGTCGCAAGACACAGCACATCCACAGCAAGGCCGCTTCATTAAATCGGCGACCCCCACTCTCCGTTCCCCTATGCAGAAAAGGAGAAAACGAGGAGAAATCCTTTCGGGCTGCGTCAAATTTTTCTCACACATACTACCCCACCCCCCCATCCCCCACCCATTACACCTCATGCATCACATCATCCATACACAACCATTCTCCATTCACCCCTGTCTTCTGTCCTCTCCCGTCCTTCATCAACAGACATTCCCCTCTTCCCCAAAGCCCCTTTTACCACATCCATCCACCTCATCCTACGTCGCCCCCTCATGTTCACTCCCTCCACTTCTGCCCTCCACACCTCTTTTACTAGTCTTTCTTCACTCATTCTTTCCATGTGTCCAAACCATCCCACCACTCTTTCATTCACCCTATCTCCCAACTCCCTTACCACCCTCGTTCTCCTCCTCACCTCCTCATTTCTTACTCTATCCAGCCTTGTAACCCCTATCATACTTCTTAGACACCTCATCTCAAATACATTCAAACTCCTTCTCTTCTCCTCTCTTATGTCCCATGTTTCTGCCCCATACAATGCTGTCGGCACAATCACTCCTTCATACAATCTCCTCTTAGCATCCATTCCCAAATGTCTATTTCTCATTACACTTTTTAATCCACCAAGGCATTTACTCGCTTCTCTCAATCTACATTCTACCTCCACCTCCACTCCTCCCTTTCCTGCCACATTCGCACCCAAGTATCTAAAACTATCCACTTCCTCCCTTAATGCTCACTTCCAGTCTGCTGCCACTTTCACCCCTTGTACATCTCATCACCTTACTTTTACCCACATTTATCTTCAACTTCCTTCTTTCACACACTTTCCCAAACTCTGTCACTAACTTCCTCAATCCCTCCTCTGATCCTGCTACAAGCGCAGTGTCGTCCGCAAACAACAGCTGACTTATCTCCCACTTTTCTCCATTTTCTTTAACCATCTCCAATCCCTGACCCACCACCCTTGCATTTACCTCTCGCACCACCCCATCCATGTATAAATTGAACAGCCAGGGTGACATAACACATCCCTGACTAAGTACCACCTTTACCTTGAACCACTCACTCTCTTCATTTCTAATCCTGACACAAGCTCTACTACTCTAGTAAAAACTTTTGACTGCTCCTAAAAGCTTTCCTCCCATCCTGTATATCTGCAAAACTTCCCACAGTGCCTTCCTGTCTACCCTGTCATAAGCCTTTTCCAGATCCATAAAAGCCCAAAATACATCCTTACCTTTTCCTATAGCTTTCTTACATATCTGTCTTACCACAAAAATCTGATCTACGCAACCTCTACCTGTCCTAAATCCACACTGTTCCTCACCAATTACTCCCTCTGTTCCTCTCCTAATCCTCTCAATCAAGATCCTCCCATAAGCCTTCCCAACTACACTTAACAAGCTAATCTCTCTGAAACTACTACACTCACACTTGTCCCTTTTTCTCTTGTAAAGTTGAACTATACAGGCTCTCCAGTCCTCCGGCACTCTACCCTCCCTTAAACAAACATTAAATAACCTCACCAGCCAATCCACCATCAATGTACCTCCTTTTTTCAGATATTCTGCATAGATCCATCAGATCAGTTGCCTTATCTGCTCTTATCATC
>NC_134777.1:100269632-100272132 GCF_046742065.1 Oratosquilla oratoria
AATGACAGTGCTAATTAATAATCTAACACTTTACCCAAGTATAACTTGATACATTAAATAAAATAAACACCAGTACCTAGAGAGCGAGCTGTTATTTTTGTGCAATCAAAATTTAAGGTAGTACTTAAGTTTGATTTTGAAATATGGAATGACAGTGCTAATTAATAAATATAATCTAACAGTCTACCCAAGTATAATTTGATACATTAAATAAAACAAACACCAGTACCTAGAGAGCGAGCTGTTATTTTTGTGCAATCAAAATTTAAGGTAGTACTAAAGTTTGATTTTGAAATAAGGAATGACAGTGCTAATTAATAATCTAACAGTCTACCCAAGTATAACTTGATACATTAAATAAGATAAACACCAGTACCTAGAGGGCGAGCTGTTATTTTTGTGCAATCAAAATTTAAGGTAGTACTTAAGTTTGATTTTGAAATAAGGAATGACAGTGCTAATTAATAATCTAACAGTCTACCAAAGTATAATTTGATACATTAAATAAAACAAACACCAGTACCTAGAGAGCGAGCTGTTATTTTCGTGCAATCACAATTTAAGGTAGTACTGAAGTTTGATTTTGAAATAAGGAATGACAGTGCTAATTAATAATCTAACAGTCTACCAAAGTATAATTTGATACATTAAATAAGATAAACACCAGTACCTACAGAGCGAGTCCCATACCGCCCAGCATTTGGTTCCCATACCCGAAAGAGCTACGGATACCCCCGACCAAAAACCCCTGCTCTGCAATAACGATGAAATGCGAAAAAATAATCAACTTAACATCTCAATTTGCTGTGTGAAGTAACTGCAATTTGAAATAAAAAGAGCCGTAATTTGCTACAAGTAAATAGTTACAAACACAATCGTAATTCTCATATGTAGGTAATTTTCTGTTGCAAGTGGTAAGCAGTCACAAGAAATTTCACAACAAAAACATTGTGTGTGTACGTGTGTGTGTGTGTGTGTGTGTGTGTGTGTGTGTGTGTGTGTGTGTGTGTGTGTGTGTGTGTGTGTGTGTGTGTGTGTGTGTGTGTGTGTGTGTGTGTGTGTGTGTGTGTGAATACTCCCAATGTTTCATTATAATAATCTAACAGTATACCCAAGTATAACTTGATACATTAAATAAAACAAACATCAGTACCTAGAGAGCGAGCTGTTATTTTTGTGCAATCAAAATTTAAGGTAATACTTAAGTTTTATTTTGAAATAAGGAATGACAGTGCTAATTAATAATCTAACAGTCTACCCAAGTATAATTTGATACATTATATAAAAAAACACCAGTACCTAGAGGGTGAGCTGTTATTTTTGTGCAATCAAAATTTAAGGTAGTACTTAAGCTTGATTTTGAAATAAGGAATGACAGTGCTAATTAATAATCTAACACTCTACCCAAATATAACTTGATACATTAGATAAAACAAACACCAGTACCTAGAGCGCGAGCTGTTATTTTTGTGCAATCAAAATTTAAGGTAGTACTTAAGTTTGATTTTGAAATAAGGAATGACAGTGCTAATTAATAATCTAACACTCTACCCAAATATAACTTGATACATTATATATAACAAACACCAGTACCTAGAGCGCGAGCTGTTATTTTTGTGCAATCAAAATTTAAGGTAGTACTTAAGTTTGATTTTGAAATAAGGAATGACAGTGCTAATTAATAATCTAACACTCTACCCAAATATAATTTGATACATTATATATAACAAACACCAGTACCTAGAGAGCGAGTCCCATACTGCCCAGCATTTGGTTCCCATACCCGAGATATGGATACCCCCGACCAAAAACCCCTGCTCTGCAATAACCATGAAATGCGATAAAATAATCACCTTAACATCTCAATTTGCTGTGTGAAGTAATTACAAACACAATCGTAATTCTCATATGTAGATAATTTTCTGTTGCAAGTGGTAAGCAGTCACAAGAAATTTCACAACAAAAATATTGTCATGCTTTTTCATGTCGTTATATTCGAGAAATGTTATCCAATGGAATAAATTACAAACGAATGAACAAGTCAACTAAACAACAGTGGAAGTATGTGATTGACTATTCATAAACATATATATATATATATATATATATATATATATATATATATATATATATATATATATATATATATATATATATATATATATCTGAGTGTGTGTGTGTGTGTGTGTGTGTGTGTGTGTGTGTGTGTGTGTGTGTGTGTGTGTGTGTGTGTGTGTGTGTGTGTGTGTGTGTGTGTGTGTGTGTGTGTGTGAATACTCCCAATGTTTATTTCCGATGTCCAATAGTTGTTGTGTGGAACAAGGAGGACGGTAGGAAATAGAAGGATGGGTAGTGAGTGGTAGGATGATGATTTGATTTGATCAATTTATTACGCCTAATGGCGGCAAGCAATTTACAAACTGAAGTAGTTACAGAGAGATGAATGTCGCGCAGGACATAGTGGAATCTAAATAAATCAATAATCACCAAGATATGGAAA
>NC_134777.1:100279632-100287132 GCF_046742065.1 Oratosquilla oratoria
CGTTGTCGCCGGAGGTCTCTCAATACTTATAGTTGACGACAGAGGAGGAGGATAGTGTGAGTCCCGCTGAAGAGTAAACGCTCGACAGTAGTAAGGGCATTTTACGGTTAATCCCCCCACCCTGAGCTCCGACAGAGGCATTCATACGTAGCAAACGTGTAGGGTGGGTAACTGTTAGAATTACATAAAAAAAAATATGACGTTAGACGAAACGTCAGGAATAAAGCTTCACCTCCAGTCCATGTTTCCTTTACCGTGTCTATACAACTCGTTAGACGAAACGTCAGGAATAAAGCTTCACCTCCAGTCCATGTTTCCTTTACCGTGTCTATACAACTCGTTTAGACGAAACGTCAGGAATAAAGCTTCACCTCCAGTCCATGTTTCCTTTACCGTGTCTATACAACTTGTTCACATGGATTTTCAAAAATATGATGATAAAAAAGTGGCTCATAAGCGCCATGTCTAGTTTCCTCCACCGCTCCCATCTACCACGAAGGCAAAAGAGAGGAAACTAAGCGTAGGGCATCTATTCTTAAACCAATAGTCCCAGGGTTCGTGGCACAGTACACGCTCCCAATACCTTGACACTGTGGGGGTCAACAGCGGACTATATGGTGTTGGCCCAGGCGGTAGCTACTTGGTTTAGGATGCACCTAAATCGAAGGCTCAAGTCAGACAGTTCAACCGATTCGTCTCTCCGAGCCAGGATGAGCCACCCGTCCTGGCCATTAAGGACCGAAGAAGTGTGTTGCTAGCCCTAAAGAGCATTTGAGCGTAAGTATAACACTGGGACATTGCTCATCCTTCAGGACTGGTTTCCAGACCCGGCAGAGACGCCATATACGGCAAACGTGCGAGTTAGTGATCCATAAGGGAGTTGATGGTCATTCACTCATGGCGAGTTATTCTGCCCTCGCGATTTTTTTTTTTTTTTCCATGTCCATCTGGATGTCGACACATCCAGAACCAATGGAAAAGCCGGTTTATTTACCGACAACCCGAACTTTAGGCAAGTAGTACTGTGAGGACTCCTGAGAAGGGGGATTACATGTTTACAACGTTCAGAAGGAATTATAAAAAAAAAAGACAAGAAAGCGAGAGAAAAAAAAAATAAAATAATGAAACAATTCATTCCACATGGGAGATATGTTATCTATTTAAGTATGTGGAGGAGTGAAGAAATATTAAAAACCTTATGTTAGGAATATCTGATTTTATCAGAGTTGTTATAGAGTTCATGGAGTTGTGAGTATTCCAGTCTACATTGCTAAATCAAATTACATGAGTGTTTAAAGTCTTCGATAAAAAAAAGATGTGTCATTGAAGAAAAGGAAATAGTTTTGTGTGTGGAAATTTATCTTTATTGGAGAGTTAGACAAAGTGGGTCATACAAGCAATGAAGGACACAGTTTTCTCTGTCCTATTCATTTATAAATGAAAATCTGACCAAACACGAAAGTAAAAGTTTCAAGAAGGTCCCCTTCAGAGAGGGTGTCCAAGTCTCGGACAGGAAAACAAGATCATCCGTGGTATTATCCTTTGAAAACAATACTGATATACGTCAACTTGTATTTCCTCATATTTTTCTTTTAAACATTTCCCTGTTTTGAACTATGCATAATCACAAACTGTGTTTCATACTTTGTGATGTACATTTTGCAAAAAGTAGTCGGGAGTATTAAGATAATTCATTACTATTCCAAAGATGATAGAACCATATTATCTCATTCCATCTGATTTTCCTATAATAAATTTCAATATCAAAAGACCTGATTTAGCTAGGAATATTGCTGTCCAAGATTAGTTCAAAATATATGGTACGCAAAGATTTAAGAAAACCTATTAAACAGGAATTTAAAGCTATAAAGGGGTGTGACGGAGATTAATTAAACAAATTATAATGAATAGTGTCACCCGGTGCGGGAGAGGGAAACCCAGAAAGGCTATAGGTATTCTCTATGAAGGGGGTGTTAGAGTTGAATAAAATAGCCTGGAAAGAGCCATATGGCAAGAAAATGTGCCACCCATCAAATAAGGAGTTACATACGACCACTCTCCTTTGGGACAAGTTGAATCTGCCGTACTTGTGGCCATACCTCTAGCCTAAAGGCCAAGAGCAAATGGATTGAGAGACAAATCAGTTCATCTGGACAGAAGAGAACAGAAGGGTAGTTCTTGGAAATGATAAGGAGAGGGACTTCAGGAATACATAATTTCACAGTTCTTGGGGCAAGGGAGTAGAAAAACAGATTTAGAACTTCAGAGCGGAGGAAAAAATCAAAGCGATAGGGCGAATAAAAATCGTAAAGATCTTATGAGAAGTTTTAAGCCGAAGTTTGAACGGAGAGTTTCTGATAAGATTTAGAGATGGATTAAACGTCGAAAGCTTGAAGAAGTAAGGCTCAGTGTTGCAAAGTCGATATATGAGGATCATGTAGTGATTAGGTATGCACGCACACAAACTAGAAAAATTAAAACATGCCAATAAGATTGGCATATTTATTTCTCGTGCAATGGACGATGATACACCTTTTACAGGTTTTATTCCGACCGAGAGTAGACAATTTTATTCAGCTACGAATACGTCATCGTAATAAAAGGGTCGATATCCCAATATAATGTTTCTGTTGCAAGAAAGGATACTGCGCAGAACGAGGCAGCGAAGAGCGCAGCTTCCGTAACCACGCTGCAGACCACGAAAGAGGCTGGGAGGCGCGTGGTCCGGTACTCAGCTTCAAGGGCTGCATCGGCAGGAAGGTGGTGGTCGGGGTGGGGATGGGGGTAGTGGTAGTGGTGATGTGTGGTGGGGGAGGGGAGCTTCGGATCTGGATCCACCCGTGGGTATTTGCCTGTGTGGAATGATACCACCGGTTGTATTCATTCCACTAAAACCTTTAAGCCGTACAGCCAATCGAAATGCTGTCAACAGGGAAATTCTATCCCTTTTCCATGAAGTCAAACTATATAAGGACTGGCCCCTTTCCTTGAAATTTAGTCTGCAGGGAAGACTAAAAGAGCATTTTGATGCCCGGCGCATGAATTGTGGTATACCTTAATTGGAATAAAAGGAATTGCATTATCTTTTGTGCCATGAATTTCATGGAGGGCGAGGGAAAAGAACAGGAGGTGCATGAAAATAAAAAACCAAGGGAAAAAAAGAAAAAAAAAATATATATGAAAAATAAAAATGGAGGAGAAGGGGGAAGAGTGAGTGGAACAGTAATAGTAAAAGGAACGGGTAGATGTAGAGAAAGGGAAAGATGACGAGAAAGAGGAAGAAGGCTTAAAAAAAAGGAAGAAAAGGAAGGAAAAGAGGGTAAGGATGAAAAAGGGAGAGATGAGAAAGAAAGAAAAAGTAAAGGAAGAGAAAAAATAAAGACCAAAAGGAAGAGCAGGAGAAGAAGATATCGAGGAGAAAACAGAAGGAAGGAGAAAAATGAGCAGATAGTGAAAAAGAAAGGAAAAGAAGGAAGCTGAAGAAAAGAATGGAGAGATTGGCTTCGCAGAATAAGAAAAGAGAAAGCAGGATAAAACGAGGTGGATTTCAGGAAGAAAAAACGAAAAGAATGAAAGACGCTGGACGGCGAGGACGACGTGGAAAGGAGACACGAGGTGAAGACGCGGAGTCGAAGGAGAATGATGACGACAAGAAAAAAAGAAGAGTAATACGGAAAAGGAGGAGCAGGAAGAGGGGAAGGGAAAGAGGAAATTTATTAAAACAAAGGTTTGGATGAGGAGAATGTTGAAAAAAAAAGGAAAGGAGGACAAAAAAAGGGAGAGAAGAAAAAGAAAGATAGAGGAGATGGAGAAAGAAGAGGAAGCCAAAGGCGAAGGAAGATAATGATAACGAAGTACAAGAGAGAAAACGACGAGTAAGAAGGAAAGCAGGAAAATAAAAAAGAAGAGGAACAGTAGGAGCAGAGGAATAAGGAGGAAGAAGGAGGAGGAGGAGGAAGAAGGAGGAGGAAGGGGAAGAGATAAAGGAGCAGAAATACAATGGAGAAGGGGAATAGAAAAAGGAGTAGAAGTACGAGAGGAACAAAACACCCATTAAATACCGTTGGTTTTTCACCGACTGAGGACATTTTCTTGCCCCTCTAGGAGGAATTCAAGACCAAATCCACCCCAGTCCCAGAAATGTTATCTACATTCAAACACACTCACGCAGTATTTATCATCCCAAAGTCGCTGTTCCTTCGTGAGTATACAAATATATACCTACGAGTCTTTCAAGCACAAGACACCGATGTACTTTGTGTGCCATAAACTTGCCGCGTCAATGGCATTTACTTTCTTTCAGCCATCAGTTATACGTCAAAGAAAATTCATACTTGCGTTTTAGTTGCCAATGGCACTAACACACTCCTCCACTCACAGTTGGTACAAACTTTTGCGATTTCAAAGTATATCCCTCACGCATCAAAGTCATGGATGACCAATTCCTAACTTCTTAAGTTTGTACCTCAATTTCCGACGTGCCCACTGCACAGAAACCCAATGATGCATCACATTTCAACCCATACACTCCCCTGGTACACAAGCAGACTTACTTGAACTTTGCAACAAGTTCAAATATACTATTGCCACTTCAGCCAAACCCCTTGGAGTTATTAATCTCATTCAACATCATATACCTCTTCGTGAGAACTATAAACCACCTTACATTCCCTCATACAGAATGCCACACAGTAAACACATGATTGCAGATAACCTTAATCCAAGACATGATTGCGTAAGCCATCACTGAACCATTAATCAGTAAATGGAATTTCCCTCTCTTTGTTGTCCCTAAACACGATGGTTCCTTCCGTCCAGTAGTAGACTTCAGAGAATTAAATAAGCTTACAATATCAGATAGACGCACCCCATCCCTGTATTATTGGATCACTTGCACTCCGTCGGTAAAAACAAAGTAGTGTTCATGACCTTGACCCTTATCTCAGAATATTTCCAGATCCCCCTTGCTCCAGAGTCTAGGCCTCTGACAGCCTTTAGCACGCCCACAGGTCATTATCATTTCAAACGACTAGCCATGGGTCTCGTTTCAGCTCCTTCAGTGTTCACACGACTTATGCACACAGTCTTCTCAGGCCTTATAGGTCATTCAGTGTTTATGTACCTTGATGACGTGATCATCGATTCTAAATCCGTTAACGAACATTTACACACTCTTCACACTGTCTTCTCACAAGAAATTTTTAACCTCGCAGGACAAGGCTAAGGCAATCACTGACTTTTCACGCCCTACTTCTGTTGACCACAGGGGTAGATTCCTTGGTCTATCAGGGTTTTGCAGGCGTTACATTCAAGGTTACCCTGGTGTAGCAGCACCATTAACTTCACTGCTTAAGAAGGAAATCTCCTTCATTTGGACACCTGACCAAGAAAAATCCTTTAATTACTTAAAGAAAGCCTTAACCACGGCACCTGTCCTTGTTTTCCCAAACCACAAGCTCCCTTTCACAATATACACAGATATGTCCTACACTAGACTTGGCGCAGTGATTATGCAACAGCACGGCACAAAACTCAGACCAGTTGCCTATGCTAGCTGCATACTTAATAAATAGAAACGAAATCACTCAGTCACATAGAAGCTTTAGCTGTTATATATGCACTCAAACATTTCAAAGAGATCATCCATGGTTACGACATGCACATCTACACGAACCATCAACCAATCTTGCACCTCTTCAATGGAAGGAATCTTTCAGGAAAAAATGCCCGCAAGTTCTTCATCATACAAGAGTGCATGGCCTCCATTCATTTTGTTCAAGGTAAAACGAACCTAGTTGCAGACCCTCTCAGTCGCCATATCACGACCATCACTCAAAATCTAATTTTACTAAGTCTTACACATAGCCATACATAGCCGGAGCGTAGAGATCTGGCCCTCTTTGGAAACGTGTTATATACTTCCTCGAATCTGCAGACACAACTGACACAAAATTTCCTCCCAATCTCGACAATTACACGTTAGTTGATGACATACTGTATCACAAAACAACATTAACGAACAAACATGAACCCAACCGGTCAGTGTTTCAGCTCGTAGTCCCTACGGACCTCATTCCGGAAGTTTTGAAACTTCTAAATGATTCTCCCATTGCCGCACACCCTGGAAAAGAGAAATGCGTTTCACAAGCCAGATTGCACTACTTCTGGTTAACCACGAGGAAGGATATCCACTCCCGTGTTGATGCTTGTCACTCTTGTGCGACTCATAAAGGTCATATCAGCGGTCATGTTCCAATCTTAACTTACCCTACTGTAAGAGGCTGGTAGAAAAGAGGGTAGAAAGAGGGGCAGAAGACGGGTGTTACATTTTATGGGTTAGATGGTTATGAAACAATATAGCGAGCGAGCTGCCTATGTCTGCTTTTCCGCCTTGTTTATAAAAATAATAGCTGAGCAAACTGTCAGAGTTCGCTTTCCGCCTTGTTTATAAAATAATAGCTGAGCGAGCTGTCAGAGTCCGCTTTCCGCCTTGTGTAGGTAATAAAATTCTTATTTATAAATATTAGCCGGGAGCTCAAGTGTATTGCTGACATGACATTCCTTTGTAAACTAAGTAAGAATTGTGCAGAGAATCGGGATTATTCTAAGTAAACAATGTTACCATATAGACTTGTAATAACGAATCTGATTTGTGAAAGGGTGGAGGAAGAGAAATTGGTTCACGATTGTCAGATTACGCCCTTTGGGAAGGATCTTAAATATAAAGTTAAAAATCATTAGGCAAAAAAAAAAAGAAAAAAAAAACTACGTCACTGCAAAGCTCACGTAGGATCTTGCATACGAATTTTCGGGGGATTCCTTTGGGGTACGCTGAATAAGAATTAGCGGAAGAAAGATACAAAAGAAAAATAGAAAAAAATAGAAAAAGAAATAGTGAAGTGAGAGGTAGAAGCCTGTCAATGAAGAGAACCAACACTAAAAGGAACAGACAGCCTAGAACTTGACAAAGTTGAATGATTGGAGACAACTGGGCCTACTAATTACTGTGGCTACAGTGTTGACAGAACTAACAGTGGCAAGACAAGTGACAGTGGGTTACAGAGAGGTAACAGTGGGCAACACAGTCAGTGATAACAAGGACGACGAGAGTCAACAGGGGCTACGAGCTAGTGAACAAGAGGGGAGACAGTGGAGGGGGAACGACAGTGGCGGTAACAAGAGATAGAACTCAACGCTACTGAAACGTCTCCGAAGAAAAATCTCCGAGGAAAAACAAGTCAACGCACGCAACTAAAAAAGACTATACCTAAAGAGTTTATATTGCACGTGTGAAGAGAATCGGCGCAACCAATAATTCATCGCACGCAAGTCTGCAAGGAAAACGCAGCAACTACTCAGCGCGCCCGTACGCGCTGAGGTACGACTACAAGTGAAGCAGTCGATTTAAATCGACATTATCAACAGAGGTAGAAATTCACATGTATTATACTTGTAATTATATTTAGGATGGCCACGGAAAGGAGGAAATAGGAGAGGTTA